>NW_027592025.1:0-65301 GCF_964213995.1 Mustelus asterias
AACTATTTGGATGGCTGGATGGAAGTATTTGCTGGTAAAAATTCTAAAATACGCCTGATTTTCTTTTACTGATTATCTACTAAACACATTTTGGAGCACAATGGCACATGTTCCTTTCTCTCTTCCTGTTACCCAGATGAACACTTACGATACTGTTTGAGCAAACGCTCCTGCTATTCCACCACACAGCAAGTTCACGTGGGTTTTAAAACCAAAACATTTGGATTATCAGAAGAAGGTCTTCCCAGAACACCAGGAGCCTGACTGAGACCAATACTCTTCAATGTTCCAAACGTGAAGAACGAAATTCCTGAAATTAATATTTAAAACAAAGTAAACATCTGGAATAACAAACCTGTAAATGCTGAATATCCAAAACTAAAATAATGACCAACTGTTGATTAAAGCAAGATAGGCACAGAGGGGACAAGATGAGTGTCATAAACCAGGTGAAGTTTAACAACACCAGGTTAAAGTCCAACAGGTTTATTTGGTAGCAAAAGCCACACAAGCTTTCGAGGCTCTGAGCCCCTTCTTCAGGTGAGTGGGAATTCTGTTCACAAACAGAACTTATAAGACACAGACTCAATTTACATGAATAATGGTTGGAATGCGAATACTTACAACTAATCCAGTCTTTAAGAAACAAAACAATGGGAGTGGAGAGAGCATCAAGACAGGCTAAAAAGATGTGTATTGTCTCCAGACAAGACAGCCAGTGAAACTCTGCAGGTCCACGCAACTGTGGGAGTTACAAATAGTGTGACATAAATTCTGATTCTAGGATCGCATGATAAAGACTCAGGAGGAAAAAAGCAGAAATATTTATGTGAAATAGTGTGACATAAACCCAATATCCCGGTTGAGGCCCGTCCTTGTGTGTGCGGAACCTGGCTATCAGTTTCTGCTCCGCGACTCTGCGCTGTCGTGTGTCGCGAAGGCCGCCTTGGAGAACGCTTACCCGAATATCAGAGGCCGAATGCCCGTGACCGCTGAAGTGCTCCCCAACAGGAAGAGAACAGTCTTGCCTGGTGATTGTCCGAGCGGTGTTCATTCATCCGTTGTCGCAGCGTCTGCATAGTTTCCCCAATGTACCATGCCTCGGGACATCCTTTCTTGCAGCGTATCAGGTAGACAACGTTGGCCGAGTTGCAAGAGTAATGTACCGTGTACCTGGTGGATGGTGTTCTCACGTGAGATGATGGGCATCTGTGTCGATGATCCGGCACGTCTTGCAGAGGTTGCTGTGCAGGGTTGTGTGGTGTCTTGGTCACTGTTCTCCTGAAGGCTGGGTAGTTTGCTGCGGACAATGGTCTGTTTGAGGTTGTGCGGTTGTTTGAAGGCAAGAAGTGGGGGTGTGGGGATGGCCTTGGCGGAGATGTTCTCTTCATCCAATGACATGTTGAAGGCTCCGGAGGAGATGCCGTAGCTTCTCCGCTTCCGGGGAAGTACTGGACAACGAAGGGTACTCTGTCCACTGTGTCCCCGTGTTTGTTTCTGAGGAGGTCGGTGCGGTTTTTCGCTGTGGCGCGTTGGAACCTGTTGATCAATGAGTCTAGCGCCATATCCTGTTCTTATGAGGGCATCTTTCAGCGTCTGGAGGTGTCTGTTGCGATCCTCCTCATCCGAGCAGATCCTGTGTATACGAGGGCTTGTCCGTAGGGGATGGCTTCTTTAACGTGTTAGGGTGGAAGCTGGAGAAGTGGAGCATCGTGAGGTTATCCGTGGGCTTGCGGTACAGTGAGGTGCTGAGGTGACCGTCCTTAATGGAGATGCGCGTGTCCAAGAATGCAACCGATTCCGGAGAGTAGTCTATGGTGAGCCTGATGGTGGACCATAGACTACTCTCCGGAATCGGTTGCATTCTTGGACACGCGCATCTCCATTAAGGACGGTCTGCACCTCACTGTACCGCAAGCCCACGGATAACCTCACGATGCTCCACTTCTCCAGCTTCCACCCTAAACACGTTAAAGAAGCCATCCCCTACGGACAAGCCCTCCGTATACACAGGATCTGCTCGGATGAGGAGGATCGCAACAGACACCTCCAGACGCTGAAAGATGCCCTCATAAGAACAGGATATGGCGCTAGACTCATTGATCAACAGTTCCAACGCGCCACAGCGAAAACCGCACCGACCTCCTCAGAAGACAAACACGGGACACAGTGGACAGAGTACCCTTCGTTGTCCAGTACTTCCCCGGAGCGGAGAAGCTACGGCATCTCCTCCGGAGCCTTCAACATGTCATTGATGAAGACGAACATCTCGCCAAGGCCATCCCCACACCCCCACTTCTTGCCTTCAAACAACCGCACAACCTCAAACAGACCATTGTCCGCAGCAAACTACCCAGCCTTCAGGAGAACAGTGACCAAGACACCACACAACCCTGCCACAGCAACCTCTGCAAGACGTGCCGGATCATCGACACAGATGCCATCATCTCACGTGAGAACACCATCCACCAGGTACACGGTACATACTCTTGCAACTCGGCCAACGTTGTCTACCTGATACGCTGCAAGAAAGGATGTCCCGAGGCATGGTACATTGGGGAAACTATGCAGACGCTGCGACAACGGATGAATGAACACCGCTCGACAATCACCAGGCAAGACTGTTCTCTTCCTGTTGGGGAGCACTTCAGCGGTCACGGGCATTCGGCCTCTGATATTCGGGTAAGCGTTCTCCAAGGCGGCCTTCGCGACACACGACAGCGCAGAGTCGCGGAGCAGAAACTGATAGCCAGGTTCCGCACACACAAGGACGGCCTCAACCGGGATATTGGGTTTATGTCACACTATTTCACATAAATATTTCTGCTTTTTTCCTCCTGAGTCTTTATCATGCGATCCTAGAATCAGAATTTATGTCACACTATTTGTAACTCCCACAGTTGCGTGGACCTGCAGAGTTTCACTGGCTGTCTTGTCTGGAGACAATACACATCTTTTTAGCCTGTCTTGATGCTCTCTCCACTCCCATTGTTTTGTTTCTTAAAGACTGGATTAGTTGTAAGTATTCGCATTCCAACCATTATTCATGTAAATTGAGTCTGTGTCTTATAAGTTCTGTTTGTGAACAGAATTCCCACTCACCTGAAGAAGGGGCTCAGAGCCTCGAAAGCTTGTGTGGCTTTTGCTACCAAATAAACCTGTTGGACTTTAACCTGGTGTTGTTAAACTTCTTACTGTGTTTACCCCAGTCCAACGCCGGCATCTCCACATCATAAACCAGGTGAGCATGGAGTGTACGGGAGGAAGCCGCAGTAAAGGAGCTGGGTTCGATATATAGACTTTTCTCATGGGTTCTGTACAGGGGTGCAGTAGCATAATGGTTATGTTCCTGGACTAGTAATCCAGAGGCAATTATCCTGAAATCAGAGTTCAAAGCCTACCACAGCAGCCGGGAATTCAGACTTCATTAAATCTGGAAGAAGAAGCAGCCAGTAACAGTAAAGGTGACTGGATTGTTATTTCAGGGGGGAGAAATCTGCTGTTCTTACCTGGTCTGGGGTGCATGTGACTCTCAATCCACAACACTGTGGCTGATTCTATAAGTGCCCTCCAAAATGGCCAAACAAGTCTCTTAGTTGTCTCCCTACCTCCTTGATTTGGGCAGTTAGGATGGATAATAAGTGAAAGGATAAAAAGAATCCTTTTGAGATGACACAGTTGATCATCTTCACATTTGATATTCAAAGTGAAAGTGGAGCAGTTTTTAAATGCACCATAGCCCCCAGTCCTTACAGAAATGTTTATTAAAAGTATTGACGAAGAGCCCTTGGAATACCTGCATATGGAGCCATTCCAATGATAGTCGGAGTCAGACCTCTGTAAAACCCTTGAAATCCTCCTTCCTTAGCAACAGAAAAACAACATTTGGAACATGAATAAACTTCCTCATTCAATCAATATTATCCACAAATATCCAAAAACAAAGTCAAAGAGTGGCTAAGGCTACTGGGGAGACTTTAAACTAGAAAGGTTGGGGGGAGGGAATCGTGATGAGGTGACTGAGAATAGACGGGTGATGGAGAAGGGGAGAGCTCAGACCAAAGGTTTGAGATGTGTCTATATTAACGCCAGGAGTGTAGTGAATAAAGGGGATGAGCTTAGAGTGTGGATCGATGCTTGGAAGTGTGATGTGGTGGCCATTACGGAGACTTGGGGACAGGGACAGGACTGGATACTTCAGGTGCCGGGTTTCAGATCTTTCAGAAAGGACAGAGAGGGAGGCAAAAGAGGGGGGGGAGTGGCACTGCTGATCAGGGATAGTGTCACAGCTGTAGAGAAGGTGGAAGCCGTGGAGGGGTTGTCTACGGAGTCTCTGTGGGTGGACGTTCGGAGCGGGAAGGGGTCGATAACTTTGTTGGGTGTTTTCTACAGGCCGCCCAATAGTAACAGGGATGTTGAGGAGCAGATAGGGAAACAGATCCTGGAGAGATGTAGTAATAACAGGGTTGTCGTGATGGGAGACTTTAATTTCCCAAACATCGATTGGAATATCCCTAGGGTAAGGGGTTTGGATGGGGAGGAGTTTGTTAGGTGTGTTCAGGAGGGTTTCCTGACACAGCATGTGGATAAGCCTACAAGAGGAGAGGCTGTACTCGATCTGGTACTGGCTAATGAGCCTGGACAGGTGTCGGATCTCTCAGTGGGGGAGCATCTTGGGGATAGTGATCATAACTCTATCTCCTTTACGCTAGCATTGGAAAGAAATAGGATCAGGCAAGCTAGGAAAGTGTTTATCTGGAGGAAGGGGAAATATGAAGCCATCAAGCAGGAGATTAGAGGCGTAAATTGGAAGGAGGCATTCTCGAGGAAAAGTACCGAAGAAAGATGGCAGATTTTCAAGGAATGTTTGTCTGGAGTTCTGCATGACAACGTTCCGATGAGACAGGGAGGTTTTGGTAGGTTACGGGAACCGTGGTGCACGAAAGCTGCGCTGAACCTAGTCAAAAAGAAAAGGAAAGCGTACAAAAGGTTCAGAGAGCTAGGTGATGATAGGGATCTAGATGAGTATACGGCTTGTAGGAAGGGACTTAAGAAAGAAATTAGGAGCGCCAGAAGGGGTCACGAGAAGGCCTTGGCAGGTAAGATTAAGGAGAACCCTAAGGCGTTCTATAAATATGTGAAGAGTAAAAGGATAAGATGTGAAGGAATAGGACCTATAAAATGTGAAGGTGAGAAAGTCTGTACAGAACCGGAAGAAATAGCAGAGGTGCTTAATGAATATTTTACCTCGTTATTCACGGTGGAAAAAGACCTGGGTGGTTGTACTACAGGATTGCGGCGGACTGAAAAGATTGAGTATGTGGACATTAAGAAAGAGAATGTGTTGGAAATTTTGAATGGCATCAAGATAGATAAGTCGCCGGGACCGGATGGGATGTACCCCAGGGTACTGTGGGAGGCGAGGGAAGAGATTGCAGAGCCTCTGGCGATGATCTTTGCGTCATCGATGGAGACGGGAGAGGTTCCGGAGGACTGGAGGATTGCGGATGTGGTTCCTATTTTCAAGAAAGGGAATAGGGATAGCCCAGGAAATTACCGACCGGCGAGTCTAACTCAGTGGTTGGTAAGTTGATGGAGAAGATCCTGAGGGACAGGATTTATGAAGATTTAGAGAAGTTTCGTATGTTCAAAAGTAGTCAGCACGGCTTTGTCAAAGGCAAATCGTGCCTTACGAGCCTGGTGGAGTTCTTTGAAAATGTGACTGAACACATTGGCGAAGGAAAAGCGGTAGATGTGGTTTACATGGACTTCAGCAAGGCGTTCGATAAGGTCCCCCATGCAAGACTTCTCGAGAAAGTGAGAGGGCATGGGATCCAAGGGGCTGTTGCCTTGTGGATCCAGAACTGGCTTGCCTGCAGAAGGCAGAGAGTGGTTGTAGATGGGTCTTTTTCTGAATGGAGGTCGGTCACCAGTGGAGTGCCCCAGGGATCTGTTCTGGGATCCTTGCTGTTTGTCATCTTCATAAATGACCTGGATGAGGAAGTGGAGGGATGAGTTGGTAAGTTTGCCGACGACACAAAGGTTGGTGGTGTTGTGGATAGTTTGGAGGGATGTCAGAAGCTGCAGCGTAACATAGATAGGATGCAAGACTGGGCAGAGAAGTGGCAGATGGACTTCAACCCGGATAGATGTGTAGTGGTCCATTTTGGCAGGTCAAATGGGATGAAGGAGTATAATATCAAGGGTAAGACTCTTAGCAGTGGAGAGGATCAGAAGGACCTTGGGGTCCGGGTCCATAGGACTCTTAAATTGGCCTCGCAGGTAGAGGAGATGGTTAAGGCGGCGTATGGCGTGCTGGCCTTCATCAATCGAGGGATTGAGTTTAGGAGTCGGGAGATAATGATGCAGCTTTATAAGACCCTCGTCAGACCCCACTTGGAGTACTGTGCTCAGTTCTGGTCGCCTCATTACAGGAGGGATGTGGAAATTATTGAAAGGGTGCAGAGAAGATTTACAAGGATGTTGCCTGGATTGGTTGGCATGCCTTATGAGGATAGGTCTTTTCTCCTCGGAGAGACGAAATATGAGAGATGACCTGATAGAGGTGTACAAGATGTTGAGAGGTACAGATCAGGTGGATTCTCGGAGGCTTTTTCCCAGGGCTGAAATGGCTGCTACGAAAGGACACAGGTTTAAGGTGTTGGGGAGTAGGTACAGAGGAGATGTCAGGGGCAAGTTTTTCACTCAGAGGGTGGTGGGTGAGTGGAATCGGCTGCTGTCAGTGGTGGTGGAGGCAAACTCGATCGGGTCTTTTAAGAGACTTCTGGATGAGTACATGGGACTTAATAGGATTGAGGGTTATAGGTAAGCCTATATATAAGCTTAGGTAGGTAGGGACATGACCGGCGCAACTTGTGGGCCGAAGGGCCTGTTTGTGCTGTATTTTTTCTATGTTCTATCTACAAGGAACTAGCACAGCAAGAACTTGTTCACAACTGAATAGATATCCTGCAGGGAGATAAACCCCCCATTCAGTTGCAGAAGGCTGAGCGATACAGGAAAGTGGTTGGAAAGATTACCCCTGAGTGGGTGAACAGGGCAGGATGATTGGTGAGAGAACAGGACTGGGCATTTGGGGTTCTACCCATTGAAGCTCTTGGCACTGGCTCCTATGAGCTCTTTGGAAATGCCAGAGTGGTACACAGTGAGGTGTAGTGGCTAACAGGGAGTCTGACTGGGATAGCAACAATTGAATGGTTGCAGTATGGATCTGGAAGGGCAGAATGCCTAAGGATGAAGAAATGAAACGGAGCACGAGTGAGGGTCCAGGATAGATAAAGAGAGCGAGGAAGCCGCAGGAGAAGGGGGTGGACCCCAGGGAGCGGACCCCAGGGAGCCGTAATGGGGACAGAACTCTGTGCTGCGACTCTAAGGAAGGGCTATCTCTTACTCTGGCTCATGGCATTGAGGTCTGAGTCTCAAACTATGATCTATATACTTCAGTCATCCAAATACAGAACAGAAAAACTTCACAACATATTAGATGTTCTCAAAGTGTAACAAAAAGATGCAATACGCACCTGTGTATAAATGACCCTGAAAGCATCAATGATTCCAGCATACCTGTGCTCACCCTTCACCTGGAAAGCCAGACGAGCTCGAATCATGTCAAGTGGATAGGTACATATCACTGCAGTCATCCCTGGAAAACAAAACCACTGATTGCCCACCATTCTCTGAAAGAGCAAGGAGTAAATCAAAAAACTAAGGAGGTTGTAGCATGCTTGTGTAATGTTAGTGTCGTCACTGTTTGTGACACAGCAAAACCCATCCGTACATCAACTACCTCACATGGGACAGATGCATTCATCATTATTTTTCACACACCCAGTGGCCAAACATATCTCCTGTCATCATCATTTGGTCATATCTCTCTGACCAGTTTAAAAAAGGACATTGGCAAGATCAATGGTGCGTTTGCATTGAAACCTGAGAACTTTCCTGGAACTATGACCACCTGACTACCAATCCTGGGAAATGTCACCCCAGCATCAGCATCACCTTTCCGTAAACCATGAGAAACACAGACTAAATCCAACAACATAATGTGATAAAGATTGAGGCGTCGCTATATCTTGGGTATCGGAGATTGACAAACCCACCGGTGAGAAACTTCAACATTCATGAATGTCAGACCTTCAAACCAAGCAAGGCGACAATGGCAAATCTGGTTGGAGATTAGCACTGTCCTTACTCTGAAGAAAATACACTGAGCACAGTCTGATCAGCAACTATGCAGCTTCCCAGCTGCCAAGCACATGTGGATGCTTTCTTATTCCAAACACTACAACCGGATTGATTAAATCTTGGTCAGGAAAAAGATCTCCATCAAGAAAGAATCTAGCCAATTACCCTTGATATTACAATGGTATTGCCATTGTCAAATCCCCCACTATCAAAATTCTGCAGGGGTTACCATTGACCAAAAACTGGACCAGCCACATACTGTGGCTACAAGGAAAGGTCTGAGACTGGTTAATCTGGAATAACTCCCTTCTTGACTCCTCAATGTCTTTTCCCACCTACAAGGCACAAGTGAATCATTATTTAATTAATCCTGGCCAGAGTCAACTGCCAAGCAATCAGCACCCTGCAGTATAAATCATGATCATTTGAAATGTGGCATTCTTGCATTGTCCTGGCAAATGTAAACGACAAGCTTCAGTAACATGTCTGCCTTTTCAGCAATTTTAAGTTCTGTACTATCAAGCAACCTTTATCTAATAGTGATCATAATATGATTCAGCTCAACATAGCTTTTGAAAAGGACAATGGTGAAAAAGTGACTTTCCAGATTGAGGTCAGATTGATTATGTAAGGAGACAGACTATCCACATTAAACTGGGGAAACCTGTTAATGGGACAAGGTCAAAAACAATTTAACCTGATGCAGAATAGGTCTGTATCTAAGGGGCAAGAGTTCTACTTGCTAAAAAATAAAACAGCTATGGGCTATTAGAAAGGCAAGAGACAATATAAATCTAAAACAAAAACGCACATAAAAATGCAATAGTTGTAATCCGAGAAAATGGAAAAAATACAAAGAACATCAACGTGCAACGAAACAGATGGTAAGAGCTGGAAAAATGGGTATGAAAAGAAACGTGTCAAAGGATACAAGACACAAAATATAGTTATAGCTTTATTTATTAAGAAAATTGGGGTGCTGAAGAGTAACATGGGCCCCTTGAAATCTGACGTGATGTTGTCCAGGAAGATAAGGAAATGACACTTGTGTTGAACGTTTACTTTATGTCAGTAATTACAATATAGGAATAAAAATCCAAAGGAAAGTAATCAGGGACTCAACAAGGTTAACATGCAAGAGTGAGAGAGAAAATAGTGACACGAAATAGTGGCAAATCCTCAACACTAGATGGTCTTCATCCTAAGGTTTAGGTGAGAACACTGTCAAAACCCCAAATATAATCTTCAAAAGTTCTCAATTCAAGAACCGTTCCTTTAGACCGGAAAATAGTGCACCCAGCTGATTTATCAGATCCGTTAGCTTAACATTTTCATGGGGAAAATGTTATTTCATTATTATTGCCTGGACTAAAAGTGCAGTCATTCTAAGAGATTCTATAGTTCAGGGATGGACAGACATTTCTCCAGGCCTCATCCCAAGTCCCGAATGGTTTGCTGCCTCCTTGGTGCCAGGGAGAAGGACATCATAGCGGGGCTTTTGCAGGAAGCAGGGAGAGGGACACAGTTGCAGTGCACATTGGTATCAACAATAGATATTGAAGACTCTTTAGACTTTAAAGAAACTGGGAGGTTTAAAAAGTAGGACCTCTACAGACGGATCCTCGATGTTGCTCATGCAAGGCTTTGGCCTTTTCAAGCTCCGTGGATGGCTGTTGCCCTGAAGTTCATCATTAATCCTGAACTACTCCCCTTGTGATTATAATCCTGATTTTGTGATGTCTTTTATCCTGACGAGGGTGTTTAATATATGTGCACTGAGGCAGATATCATCTGTTATCCTGTTAATCTTTCAAAGCACAGATATCCATTTATTCATAATGGAATTTATCCACCGGTTTGCTCTGGCGGTGGAACATAGGAGACCTTAGCTTAAGATGTGTTACTGCAAACATTCAATATTGGTCTGTGTGGCACTGAGGGAGCAGGGTGGGTAAGGAGGTCTGCCCAGTGTCAATTCAAACTCCTGGGGTCTAGTGTTTGCAATAGGGAGAGATATTGCCTCTGCTTATGGATTGATAATGGGTTTCCATTCTATTGGGTAGGTGCTGGGTTGTTGTTTAACATCAGGATTGTAATTTTGGGATTTATAATGGAGGCTTCTATTATATACCATCCTTTACGTTAAGTATGGATAATATGAGTAGCACCACAGCAGGTGGTGGGCTCGTGGTTTGGTATAGAGGTGATGGGTATGGCCTTGTAGTGCTCATAGTGGGTGAGGAAAACCCTGGAAAAACCAGAGAGGAAAACGTGTCGCGTTTTGTATTAATTTGGGGTTAAAGAATCTGTGTTGGAGTCCTGCAAGGGGACAGACAGATCATGCATTCTGGGGACAGACAGATCATGCATTCTGGAAAAGAATGGGTTTTGTCACTGGTGTAGCTGGAGTTGGGGGAAATGTCTACTGGTGCACACCCAAGCGTGGTTGGGGAATCCCTGGTTGGCTAGCCTTCCTTGGGTTGATTCCTAGATTTCCCCTGGCTGCATGGGTTGTGACAGTGGCTACTTGCTGGTTTGGCTCCTGGAATCTATGGTGAGCACATCATCCTGTTGGGAGGAGCAGATTTTTGTCCTTCGCTGAGATATCCTGATTGTGGATCAGCAAGTTTGTGGATGATATGAAGATGGCTGGACTTGCGGATAGCGATGAACATTGTCGGACAATACAGCAGGATATAGATAGACTGGAAAATTGGGCAGAGAAATGGCAGATGGAATTTAATCCAGATAAATGCGAAGTGATGCATTTTGGAAGAACTAATGTGGGGGGGGGTTATACAATAAATGGCAGAGCCATCAATGGCAAGTCCACAAATCCTTGAAGGTGGCAGCACAGGTGGAGGTGGTGGTGAAGAAGGCATATGGTATGCTTGCCTTTATAGGACGGGGTATAGAGTATAAAAGCTGGAGTCTGATGTTGCGGCTGTATAGAACGCTGGTTAGGCCACATTTGGAGTACTGCATCCAGTTCTGGTCGCCGCACTACCAGAAGGACGTGGAGGCTTTAGAGAGAGTGCAGAGAAGGTTTACCAGGATGTTGCCTGGCATGGAGGGTCTTAGCTATGAGGAGAGATTGGGTAAACTGGGTTGTTCTCCCTGGAAAGACGGAGAATGAAGGGAGACCTAATAGAGGTGTACAAAATTATGAAGGGTATAGATAGGGTGAACAGCGGGAAGCTTTTTCCCAGGTCGGAGGTGACGATCACGAGGGGTCACGGGCTCAAGGTGAGAGGGGCAAGGTATAACTCAGATATCAGAGGGACGTTTTTTACACAGAGAGTGGTGGGGGCCTGGAATGCGCTGCCAAGTAGGGTGGTGGAGGCAGGCACGCTGGCATCGTTTAAGACTTACCTGGATACTCACATGAGCAGTCTGGGAATGGAGGGATACAAACGAATGGTCTAGTTGGACCAATGAGCGGCACAGGCTTGGAGGGCCGAAGGGCCTGTTTCCTGTGCTGTACTGTTCTTTGTTCTTCTTTGGATGTCCGGATGACCCTCCTGTTGCTAGGGCTTCCTTGAGAAATGGGTGGAATTTTGTTGATGGCGGGGCTTGATTGGTACGTCCGGTGTGACTGGAGATAAGTGCGGCTTATTTTGTGGTGAGCCCAAGCATGGTGTGAGAATCTTTGGCTTATTGCCTCTTATTTATTTATGGGGGACTTTAACTTTACAAATATTGACTGGAAACGCTATAGTTCGAGTACTTTAGATGGGTCAGTTTTTGTCCAATGTGTGCAGGAGGATTTCCTGACACAGTATGTAGATAGTCCAACAAGAGGCGAGACCACATTGGATTTGGTACTGGGTAATGAACCAGGCCAGGTGTTAGATTTGGAGGTAGGTGAACACTTTGGTGATAGTGACCACAATTCGGTGACGTTTACTTTAGTGATGGAAGGGATAGGTATATACCGCAGGGCAAGTGTTATAGCTGGGGGAAAGGAAATTATGATGCGATTAGGCGAGATTTAGGATGCATAGGATGGGGAAGAAATCTGCAGGGGATGGGCACAATTGAAAGTGGACCTTGTTCTAGGAACAGCTACTGCGTGTCCTTGATAAGTATGTACCTGTCAGGCAGGGAGGAAGTGGTCGAGCGAGGGAACCGTGGTTTACTAAAGAAGTTGAATCTCTTGTGAAGAGGAAGAAGGAGACTTATGTAAAGATGAGACATGAAGGCTCAGTAAGGGCGCTTGAGAGTTACAAGTTAGCCAGAAAGGACCTAAAGAGAGAGCTAAGAAGAGCCAGGAGGGGACATGAGAAGTCTTTGGCAGGTAGGATCAAGGAAAACCCTAAAGCTTTCTATAGGTATGTCAGGAATAAAAGAATGACTCGGGTAAGATTAGGGCCAGTCAAGGACAGTAGTGGGAAGTTGTGCGTGGAGTCCGAAGAGATAGGAGAGGCACTAAATGAATATTTTTCGTCCGTATTCACCCAGGAAAAAGACAATGTTGTCGAAGAGAATACTGAGATACAGGCTATTAGACTAGACGGGATTGAGGTTCATAAGGAGGAGGTGTTAGCTATTCTGGAAAGTGTGAAAATAGATAAGTCCCCTGGGCCGGATGGGATTTATCCTAGGATTCTCTGGGAAGCTAGGGAGGAGATTGCAGAGCCTTTGGCTTTGATCTTTATGTCGTCATTGTCTACAGGAATAGTGCCAGAAGACTGGAGGATAGCAAATGTTGTCCCCTTGTTCAAGAAGGGGAGTAGAGACAGCCCTGGTAATTATAGACCAGTGAGCCTTACTTCTGTTGTGGGCAAAGGTTTGGAAAGGATTATAAGAGATAGGATTTATAATCATCTAGAAAGGAACAATTTGATTAGGGATAGTCAATACGGTTTTGTGAAAGGTAGGTCGTGCCTCACAAACCTTATTGAGTTCTTTGAGAAGGTGACCAAAGAGGTGAATGAGGATAAAGCAGTTGATGTGGTGTATATGGATTTCAGTAAAGCGTTTGATAAGGTTCCCCACGGTAGGCTATTGCAGAAAATACGGAAGCATGGGATTGAGGGTTATTTTGCGGTTTGGATCAGAAATTGGCTAGCTGTAAGAAGACAGAGGGCGGTGGTTGATGGGAAATGTTCATCCTGGAGTTCAGTTACTAGTGGTGTACCACAAGGATCTGTTTTGGGGCCACTGTTGTTTGTCATTTTTATAAATGACCTGGATGAGGGCGTAGAGGGATGGGTTAGTAAATTTGTGGATGACACTAAAGTCGGTGGAGTTGTGGACAGTGTGGAAGGATGTTGCAGGTTACAGAGGGACATAGATAAGCTGCAGGGCTGGGCTGAGAGGTGGCAAATGGGGTTTAAGGCGGAAAAGTGTGAGGTGATTCACTTTGGAAGGACTAACAAGAATACAGAGTACTGGGCTAATGGTAAGATACTTGGTAGTGTGGATGAGCAGAGAGATCTCGGTGTCCATGTGCATAGATCCCTGAAAGTTGGCACCCAGGTTGATAGGGTTGTTAAGAAGGCGTACAGTGTGTTAGCTTTTATTGGTAGAGGGATTGAGTTTCGGAGCCATGATGTCATGTTGCAGCTGTACAAAACTCTGGTGCGGCCGCACTTGGGAGTATTGCGTACAGTTCTGGTCGCCGCATTATAGGAAGGATGTGGAAGCATTGGAAAGGGTGCAGAGGAGATTGACCAGGATGTTGCCTGGTATGGTGGGAAGGTCTTATGAGGAAAGGCTGAGTGACTTGAGGCTGTTTTCGTTAGAGAGAAGAAGGTTAAGAGGTGACTTAATAGAGGCATATAAGATGATCAGAGGATTAGATAGGGTTGACAGTGAGAGCCTTTTTCCTCGGATGGTGATGGGTAGCACGAGGGGACATAGCTTTAAATTGAGGGGTGATAGATATAGGACGGATGTCAGAGGTAGGTTCTTTACTCAGAGAGTAGTAAGGGCGTGGAATGCCCTGCCGGCAGCAGTAGTGGACTCATCAACATTAAGGGCATTTAAAGGGTCATTGGATAAACATATGGATGATATTGGAATAGTGTAGGTTAGATGGGCATTAGATTGGTTTCACAGGTCAGCGCAACATTGAGGGCCGAAGGGCCTGTACTGCGCTGTAATGTTCTATGTTCTATTTTATTTGTCAATATCCCTTACTTTCTTTGGCTGTGTCAGCAAGGCTAGCAGCTATTCTGAAAATTTGTACTTAGAAGTTATAGAGATATTATAGGTTTGACCTCTCGAGTAGAAGGTATCTTGTTATTCATGGGATCCGGGGGTAAGTTTAGATACCTGGGCTCTGTTTTATCTGCACTCTTCCCGTGAGGCTGCATAGTTCTGCTCCTGTTATCCTGTGTGAGAGTGGATGCTATAATCCCATGTCTGGGTTTTGAGGTTGTATCCTGATGTTCCCCTCTTTCAGTGATATCCTTTCACTGTTCAAAGGTTTTGGGTTGCTGAGTTAGGCTCCGATTGGTTGTATTTGACCCCGTGGGACTCCCTTATGCTATATCACTAAAAGTCCTTGTTATCCTGAGGGTGAGGGTGTGCACCATTGTACCATGTGCTCATTGTTTTATCCTGTAATCCCTTTATCCTCCACTCTGTGTAATATCCTTTCATTATCTGTATGAAGGGAGGTGCCGATGACAAAGATTACAACGAATTGTAATTGATAATTACTTTGCATTGGCATTTACCAAACTGGAGGATACTAACAAAATATTGATCATAGTGGAGACAGTAGAGGGGCAGCTCGTAGAGTGGAGACAGTAGAATGGTTAGCACTGCGGCCTCACAGCTCCAGGCACCCAGGTTCAATTCCCGGCTTGGGTCACAGTCTGTGTGGAGCTTGCATGTTCTCCCCGTGTCTGCGTGGGTTTCCTCCGGGTGCTCCAGTTTCCTCGCAAAGTCCAAAGATGTGTGGGTTAGGTGCATTGGCCATGCTAACTTGCCCCTTAGTGTCCCGGGATGTGTAGGTTAGAGGGATTGGCGGAGTGAATGTGTGAAGTTACAGGGATAGGACTTGGGTGGGATTGTTGTCGGTGCAGACTCGATGGGCCAAATGGCCTCCTTCTGCACTGTAGGGATTCTATGATTCTATGAATGGATGGGTGGAAAAGTTAGGATGCACTGGAAAAGCTGGTTACGCTTAGAGTGTTTAAGTCACCTAGTCCGGATGGTCTACAACCCAAATTATTAAGGTGTGGCATGAAGATGGTAGAAGGCCTTTGCATAATGTTCCAATCTTCCTTAAGTACGGGGGAAGTGCCAGAGGATTGTAAAGTAGCAAATGTGACTCTGCTGTTCAAGATAGAGTGTAAAGAGAGTGCTAGTAACTACAGGCCAGTCAGTTTGACATCAGTGGTGGGCAAGGTTTTAGAAACAATAATCAGGGAGAAATGAACAGCTTTAAGTTAATTGAGAGGTAGCATGGAGTTGCAAAATGTTTGACTAACCCGATTGTATGTTAATTTTAAGTAACAGAGAAGACTGGTGAAGGAATAGCAATGGATGTTGTGCACATGGATTCTAAGAAAGCATTTGACAAAGTAACAGATAAAATGTTGTTTACCAATACTGAGGCTCCTGGAATAGGAGGGTCAATGTCCAACTGGATAAAAAATTGAGTACAGAAATCAACAAGATATGGTAATGGTTGTGTTTCAGACAGAGAATGATAGACATTTCCCCGAAGATCAGTGCTGGACCACTGCTTTTGCTACATATAACCGATCGGGATATTGGAACACAGTAAAATTACTAAAGTTAAACTTGGAGGAGTGACAAACAGCGAGGATGATTCCAATCCACCAACAGGATACATTGGCTAGTGGAATGGACAGATAGAATTTAGTATGGAGAAGGGAGATGAACATTTTGACAGAAGGGATGGGGAGAGGCATTATAGGCTTAATGGCAGAATTTTAAAGTGTGCAGGGACAGAGGGAGTTGCAGGTGCATGGTCTTTGGTGGCAGGACGCACTGAGCAAAGTAAACAGGATCTTGGGCTTCGTACATGGAGGCATCAAGTACAAAAGTAGGAAAAGTTATTCTGAACCTTTGTAAAACTAATATCATCCAATCTTGTTCACCACATTTTCGAAGGATGTGAAGGTCTTTGAGAAGGCGCCAAAGAGATTTACCAGAATGATTCCAGAGTCTGTGGATTTTTGTTGGGTTGGAGAAGCTGGGGTTGTTCTCCCTGCAGCAAAGGAGACTGAAGGGAGATTTGATAGAGGTGTGCAAGATTTTGACACGTTATATGAGGTAGACAAAGCTACTCATATTAGTTGATCGTAGAAGGATTAGAGGGCACAGATTTAAGGTTTAGGGCAAGAATTGCAGAGGGGATGTGAGGGAGTTTTCTTTTAAAACAGTGAGCAGTAATGACCTGGAATTCGCAGAAATCGTGAATGACCTAAAGAGGAAATTGAATGGACGCTTAAGCAAAACTAGTCGACAGTAGTAAGGGAATGGAGAGGGCAAATGGGAATGATTGTATTGCTTTACAGAGAGCCGGCATTGACCCAATGGCCTCCTTCTGTGCCATAATGACTGCACACTTCATAAAAAGCACTTGTTTCATTTTTTGGCAATTTCAGTACACTTCTTCACAACTGCAACACAAATATTTTTTTAGAACTCTGAATAAAACAAGTTACCTGCCATAGATCCAGCCATTAATCGGTGAATGTGCCCTGATATACCAAGTTTGCCGATCAAAAGCTGAACAAAACAAAATGAAGATTCTTGTATTTATAATTCTAACCACTCAAAATTCTTCCTAATCCCTGCCACAATATGCACCTAGTATATACAGAGTGATCAGCATGATGGACGATGTACATAGGGGTCTTTAGTATAACTATCCAACCAATCCCTCTTCCCTTCTCTTTCCAAATAGCTTTTCTTTTCCACTTAAAGTATTTAATCAAATCTCTTCTGGAGACCCAACAGAACCCAAAAGTGCTTCAGAAGCACACAAATAGTGAGAGTCAAAGAAAGGGTTGGGCTGATTAGGGAACAAAAAGGAAGCAGATGGCATGGCGGATTGTGAGGTGATGCATTATGGAAGAAGGGACAGGGAAGGCAATATAGGCTCAACAACACAGTTTAAACTGTGTACAGAGACAGGGATATGGACATCAATCCTTGAAGGTGACAGGACAAATGCATGAGGCATATGAAATCTTGGGCTTCATAAATCGAGGTATTGAGTACAAAATAAGGGAAGTTATGAGCTCAGATAAGGCTTCAGCTAGAGAAATGTATTCAGTTCTGGTTGCCACCCTTTAGGATATGAAGGTTCTCGAGAGGACGCAGGTAACTTTTATCAGAATGGTCCCAAGGATGCAGATTTTAGCTCCAAGGTTCGGCTGAGAAGCTGGTGTTGTTCTCTTTAGTTCAAAGGAGATTGAGCAGAGATTTTGACAAGATTACAAAAGGTTTTTTTCCCATTAGCTGATGGTACAAGGACCTGGAGACACAGCGGTAAGGTTTTGAGCAAGAGGATGAAATGATGAGCATTGTGGGAACATTTTTGAAAGCAGCAAGTGGATTCTGCAACTCGTTGCCCACGAGGGTGGTGGCATCAATTTCAAAATAAAATTGAATGGGGATACTTGAAATAAACTTACAGAGCTGTGGGGATACAGACTGACTGGATTGCGCTGCAGAAAGCTAGCACGAACTCAATGGGTGAATGGTCTTCTTCTGTGCCATGAATATTCTATGCTTGCTCATTATTCAAAACTCGAGAGAATACAGGCCCAGCCCCTCTCTCCCCATCGGACAATCTGCATCATCCCATGAATCAGTCTGGTGCACCTTCATTGTACAGCAACGATATACTTCCTTAGGTAATGAGACCAAAACCAGACACACTACTCCAGGTGCAGTCTTACCCTGTACAACTGCAGTAGGACTCCTTCACTCCACTCTATTACAAAGGCATTCAAGTATAAAAGGTTATGCTTCCCTGGTGCAAGGCTCAAGGATATCACAAGGCAGCTGCAGAGTGCTCCGTGGGAAAAGGCTGAACAGCCAGAGGTCAAGGTCCAAAACTGTACCGATGACATAAGTAGAAAAAGAGTTGAGGTTCTTCTGGTGGATTTTTTTGGAGTAAGGAAAGGGATTAAGAAGCAGGATTAATAATAGGATTACTCACCAGTGAGTACAGATATAGGAGGATGGAGCAGTGGCTGGCAAGATGGTGCAAGACAGAGGGTGTTAGATCCTGAGACAGTGGGACAGGTTCTGGGGAAGGTTGACATTCCAGAATCCAAGGAATTCTGAGAGATCAAAATCTCTGCATTCAAAAGTTCTTTAGCTATAGATTTTAAAACGCTAGGATGTAGGCCATCAGGTCCAGGAGATTTGCTGGCTTTTAGTCCTATTTATTCATCGAGTACAAAGAATTGGAGTGTGTCCAGTATGACACCGTTATTCAAGAAAGGGTGAAAGGACATTCCTAATAGCTACAGGATACACTGACAGAGCAATGAGTACAACATCAGGTAAATTAAGCCACATCATGATGAAGTTCTACTTAGAAAAGAAGTGGAGTTGTGTGTCCAGCTCTGGCTGCCACACTTCAGGAAGGACCCAAGGGTTTTCGAGGGGGTGCAGAGGAGATTTACCCAGAATGGTTCCAGGATTGAGGGATTTTAGCTACAAGGTTCAGTTGAAGAAGCTGTGGCTGTTCTCCCTGGAGCAAAGGAAATTGGGTGGAGAGGTGCACAAGATTATGACAGGTTTCGATAAGATAGTCAAGGAAAAACTGCTCCCATTAGTTAAGATTAGGCATTAATTAAGTAGGAACAAGAGACACAAGGTTTGGGGCAAGAGATGTAGGGGGAATGTCTGTGTCACACCCACATAGCATGTTCAGTTCTAGATGACCGTGGTACAGGGAGCCGTTCAAGTGGGGGGAGAAAAAAGAAATGTAGTCGTAATTGGGGATAGTATAGTTCGGGACATTGACACTGTTCTCTGTGACCAGGATCGAGAATCCCGAAGGTTGTGTTGCCTGCCTGGTGCTCGGGTTCAGGATATCTTATCTGGGCTGCAGAGGAACTTGGAGTGGGAGGGTAAAGATCCAGTTGTCGTGGTCCACATGGGTACCAATGGCATAGGTAGAACAGGAATAAAGATTCTGCTAAGGGAGTATGAACAGCTTGGAGCTAAATTAAAAAGCAGAACCAACAAGGTGGTAATCTCTGGATTACTACCTGAGCCACAAGCGAATTGGCACAGGCTCAATAAGATTAAGGAGGTAAATGCGTGGCTTAAAGATTGGTGTGGGAGGAATGGGTTTGAATTCATGGGACATTGGCACCAATCTTGGGGAAGAGAGGACCTGTTCCGATGGGACGGTCTCCATCTAAATCGTGCTGGGACCAGAGTCCTGGTGAATCGTATAACTAGGGCTGTAGATAGGGCTTTAAACTAAATAGTGGGGGAGAGGGTTCAGTTGTGTGGAAAATTAGAAAATCAAAGTTAAAGGAGAGGGTAGAAGAAGTGCAGGTTAATGGAGCTGAGGGCTCAGGAGAGGTTAGTAACTTTACTAAAGTTTCCAGACCACATAATAGAACAGAGAGTATAGAAGGTGACAGGAATCTAACCTCAGGCAGAGCAAAAAAGTTGACAAGTATGAGAAGGGAGGTGGTCAATGCAGGACTGAGGGTGTTGTACCTAAATGCGCGCAGTATATGGAACAAGGTAAATAAGCTTGTTGAGCACATTGAAATTACATTGTCAGTAAGGAGTGAAGTTAAATCGATAGCAAGAAGTGATATAGGATTAGAAGGCATAGAATCTCTGTGGGTAGAGTTGAGGAATCGCAAAGGTAAAAAGACCCTGATGGGAGTTATGTACAGACCCCCAAGCAGTAGTCAGGATGTGAGGCAGAAAATAAATCAGGAAGATAGAAAAGGCATATAAGAAAGGCAATATTACAATAATTATGGGGGACTTCAATATGCAGGTGGATTGGGAAAATCAAGTAGGGAGTGGATCCCAAGAAAAGGAATTTGTGGAATGTCTAAGAGATGTTTTTTTGGAGCAGCTTGTGATGGAGCCTACTAGGAAACAGGCTATTCTGGATTTGGTGATGTGTAATGAGGCAGACTTGATTAGAGAACTTCAGGTGAAGGAACCCTTAGGGAGCAGTGACCACAATATTTACCCTGCAGTTTCAGAGGGAGAAGCTGGAGTCGGACGTAACAATATTACAATTAAATAAAGGTAACTAAAAAAACATCAGGGAGGAGCTGGCCAGAGTTGATTGAAAAGGGAACCCAGCAGGGAAGACAGTGGAACAGCAATGGCAGGAGTTTTGGGGGGTTATTCGGGAGGCACAACAGAAATTCATCCCAAGGAGGAGGAAACATGCTAAGGGGAGGACGAGGCATCCATGGCTGATGCAGGAAGTCAAGGACAGAATAAAAGCAAAAGAAAAAGCATACAAAGTGGCGAAGATTAGTGGGAAGCCAGAAGATTGGGAAACCTTTAAAAGCAAGCAGAGGACAACTAAAAAAAGCAATAAGCCGGCAGGGGGGAGAAGATGGAATATGAGTGTAAGCTAGCTAGTAATATAAAAGATGATAGGAAGAGTTATTTTCAATATATAAAATGTAAGAGAGGCAAAAATAGCCATTGGACCACTGGAAAATGAGGCTGGAGAAGAAATAATACGAAACAAAGCAATGGCAGAGGAACTGAACAGTTACTTTGCATCAGTCTTCACGGTGGAAGACACCAGTAGGATGCCAGGAGAGTCAGGGAGCACAGGTGAGTGTAGTGGCCATCTCTAAGGAGAAGGTTCTGGGAAAACTGAAAGGTCTGAAGGTGGATAAATGACCTGGACCGGATGGACTACACCCCAGGGTTCTAAAAGAGATAGCTGAGGAAATTGTGGAGACATTGGTGGCGATCTTTCAGGAATCACTGGAGGCAGGGAGGGTGATGTGGAGATGCCGGCGTTGGACTGGGGTAAACACAGTAAGAAGTCTCACACACCAGGTTGAAGTCCAACAGGTTTATTTGTAGCAAACGCCACTAGCTTTCGGAACTCCCACCCACTTGACGAAGGAACAGCCAGTTCCGAAAGCTAGTGGCGTTTGCTACAAATAAACCTGTTGGACTTTAACCTGGTGTTGTGAGACTTCTTACTGGGCAGGGAGGGTACCAGAGGACCGGAAAGAAGCGCATGTAACACCGCTGTTTAAGAAGGGAGGGAGGCAGCAGATGGGAAATTATAGGCCGGTTAGACTGACTTCAGTCACTGGCAAGATTTTCAGAGTCCATTGTTAAAGATGAGATCGCAGAGTACTTGGAAGTGCATGATAAAGTAGGGCTGATCAACATGGCTTTGTCAAGGGGAGGTCATGTCTGACAAATCTGTTAGGGTTCTTTGAGGAGGTAACAAGGAAGTTAGATAAAGGAGAGCCAATGGACATGATTTATTTAGATTTCCAGAACACCTTTGACAAGGTGCCACATAGAAGACTGTTAAGTAAATTGAGTGCCCTGGTGTTAAGGGTAAGATCCTGGCATGGATAGAGGATTGGTTGACTGGCAGATGGCAGAGTGTGGGAATAAAGGGGTCTTTTTCAGGATGGCAGCCAGTGACTAGTGGTGTGCCTCAGGGGCCAGTGCTGGGACCATAACTTTTCACAATACACATTAACGATTTGGAGGAAGGAACTGAAGGCACTGTTGCTAAGTTTGCAGATGATACAAAGGTATGTAGAGGGACAGGTAGTACTGAGGAAGCAGGAGGGGCTGCAGAAGGACTTGGACAGGTTAGGAGAGTGGGCAAAGAAGTGGCAGATGGAATACAATGTGGAAAAGTGTGAGGTTATGCATTTTGGAAGGAGGAATGGAGGGATAGACTATTTTCTAAATGGAGAAATGCTTAGGAAATCAGAAACACAGAGGGACTTGGGAGTCCTTGTTCAAGATTCTCTTAAGGTTAATGTGCAGGTTCAGTTGGCAATTAGGAAGGCAAGTGCAATGTTAACATTCATGTCGAGAGGGCTAGAATACAAGAGCAGGGATGTACTTCTGAGGCTGTATAGGGCTCTGATCAGACCCCATTTGGAGTATTGTGAGCAGTTTTGGGCCCCTTATCTAAGGAAGGACGTGCTGGCCTTGGAAAGGGTCCAGAGGAGGTTCACAAGAATGATCCCTGGAATGAAGAGCTTGTCGTATGAGGAACGGTTGAGAACTCTGGGTCTGTACTCATTGGAGTTTAGAAGGATGAGGGGGGATCTTATTGAAACTTACAGAATACTGTGAGGGCCTGGATAGAGTGGACGTAGAGAGGATGTTTCCACTAGTAGGAAAAACTAGAACCAGAGGTCACAACCTCAGGCTAAAGGGACGATCCTTTAAAACAGAGATGAGGAGAAATTTCTTCAGCCAGAGAGTGGTGAATCTGTTGAACTCTGCTGCAGGAGGCTGAGGAGGCCAGGTCATTGAGTGTCTTTAAGACAGAGATAGATAGGTTCTTCATTGATAAGGGGATCAGGGGTTATGAGGAAAAGGCAGGAGCATAGGGATGAGAAAAAAAAGTCAGCCATGATTGAATGGCAGAGCAGACTCGATGGGCCGAGTGGCCTAATTCTGCTCCTATGTCTTATGGTCTTATTACTGTCCTGATGCACTAGAACCTATTTGCTCCACTGTTACACCACACTATTCCCACTCTGCAAGCTTACTTTATAATGATTTCATACTTTAAAAACACTATTATCATGAATTCTATTCACTCAGCTAACTTTACCTTTCTGTATCGGTCGAATGCAGTGAACTGAATAGCACCATAAGGAAAGATCCTGACCATCATAGCTCCGTTACCTTTATACAATCCAAGGAAACCCTCTTTCTTTGGTACAGCACGCAAAGTAGAAAACACTCCTGTAAGAAAGATCCCAGTCACAAATCAGGTTCCAAACAAACTTTTAATTACAAAACCGATTTGCTTACCTGCATTCCTCAAACAAGATACCACTTATACTCCACATTACTAATATGTGCAGTACCTTCACTGTTTGGAAGGTGTATCCAGAATGCTAGAATTACAAATGTAAATGTGTAAATTTCCATTACAAATGTAAATGTAGAAATTTAACTAAATACACAAATAAGATCAGAATGGTTTTTAATTGAAGACTGAATTGTATTACCTTAATACACTCCTTCCTGCACTCAAATTCACTTTAAAATGGGAAGCCAAACTTGTGCTAATTGAGAAATCCGCCAATAGGTTCTCTGCCACTATTTACCTTCACCAGTCAATATCCACATTGGAATTTTTATAGCTCCATGTGCTCTGATCAGCAATCTTGTAAAGAGTGCCTGAGCCACTTGTTCACCATGTAAGCTTGACACAGAAACAGAGTGCATCAGAACTATCCTGATCCAGATCATTGTGTGTAGTGTACAATCTCACAAATGGGTCACAGATCACCACCTGTACAGTAAAGTTTATTAGTCACAAGTAGGCTTACATTAACACTTAATGAAATTACTATGAAACTCCCCTCGTTGGCACACTCTGGCGCCTGTTCGGGTACATAGAGGGATAATATAGCATGGACAATTAACCTAACCTGCACATCTTTGGACTGTGGGAGGAAACCACTGTGCTACCGATTCAAAACTGAAAAGTGCCCATCCCACCTTAAATCGCCCTGGAAAGGCAAACCATCTAAAAAAATTTGAACAGGTTAAACAAGCTGTTTCACACTGCTACTATGCATTGGCTACCCAGGTGGTATTTTCCACCAACAGGATGTTGCCATCAGTCTAAAAAACAACCCTCTGCTGACCACATCGTTCAGCAATGTGATGTATGAATTTCAGTGCCGTTCAGATGCTGCTTGTCCCAATGATTGGTTGAATCAAACATGTTCCTTCACTTGTTCGCAGTAGGCAGAACACAATCCACACTCAACTAGCCTGTACTTGAAAAACCCAAAGCAACATTTTTTACTGCAAAATATGATTCCACATTGGGTAGTACCTACTGAAGAATGCCGAGTGTGCTAATGGCTCACTAACAACTGACTTAAGATAATTAGTCAAGATCATAGGGTGGCTCATTGCGTCTGCTAGAAGTGGGATACATTTACACACAGGGATCCACTTTCTGCAAATGAAAGGAATGTTTTCAAGTCTTGTGCTTTGTTTTGAATTACCCAAGAGATTGGCAAGTCTATAGTTCCCTGTGTTCTCTCTATGGCAATGCCTCAGCCAATCATAGTCCACTTGCCAACCAATCAGCACGATTTTCTTCTGTGGTATAAATTACAATTGTTTGAAATTGCCATTCTTGCATTTATCCTGACGAGTCTACAAGCCAAAAGACTTCAGTAATATTTTCAGAAATATTCAAATTCTGTGCAACCAAGCCGACTGCTTGGGGTTCCTGATCTAATTATCTCTCGTTCTTTAACCCTGCTTCACATGAAAATTACACCCGGTCATGATTCCCTTTGTGCAATAGAGTCATAGACGTTTACAGCATGGAAACAGGCCCTTTGGCCCAACTTGTCCATGCTGCCCAGTTTTTACCATTAAGCTAGTCCCAATTGCCCACGTTTGGCCCATCTCCCTGTGTGTCAATCTTACCCATGTAACTGTCTAAATGCTTTTTAAAAGACAAAATTGTACCTGCCTCTACTACCACCCTCTGCGTGAAAAAATTGCCCCTCTGGACCCTTTTGTATCTCTCTCCTCTCACCTTAAACCTGTGCCCTCCAGTTTTAGACTCCCCTACCTTTGGGAAAATATGTTGACTATCTACCCTATCTATGCCTCTCATTATTTTATAGACCTCTATAAGATCACCCCTAAGTCTCCTACGCTCCAGGGGAAGAAGTCCCAGTCTATCCAGCCTTTCCTTATAACTCAAACCAGCTAGTCCCGGTAGCATCCGAGTAAATCTTTTCTGGACCCTTTCTAGTTTAATAATATCCTTTCTACAATAGGGTGACCAGAACTGTACACAGTATTCCAAGTGTGGCCTTACTAATGTCTTGTACAACTTCAAGATGTCCCAACTCCTGTATTCAATATTCTGACCAATGAAACCAAGCGTGCTGAATGCCTTCTTCACCACTCTGCCCACCTGTGACTCCACTTTCAAGGAGCTATGGACCTGTACCCCTAGATCCCTTTGTTCCATAACTCTCCCCAACGCCCTTAACTGAGCAAGTCCGGCACTGGTTCAATCTACCAAAATGCATCACCTCGCATTTATCTAAATTAAACTCCATCTGCCATTTATCAGCCCACTGGCCCAATTGATCAAGATCCTATTGCAATGCTAGATAATTCTCCTCACTGTCCACTATGCCAATCCTGGTGCCACCTGCAAGCTTACTAACCATGCCTCCTAAATTCCCATCCAAATCATTGATATAAATGACAAATAACAGCAGCACTGATCCCTGAGGCACACCGCTGGTCACAGGCCTCCAGCTTGAAAAACAACCCTCTACAACCACCTTCTTCTTTCTGTCGTCAAGCCAATTTTGTATCCAGTTGGTTAACTCACCCTAGATCCCGTGAGATTTAACCTATGCAACAACCCACCATGTGGTACTTTGTCAAAGGCCTTGCTAAAGTTCATGTAGATAACATCGACTGCACTGCCCTCATCTACCTTCTTGGTCACCCCTTCAAAAAACTCAATCAAATTTGTGAGACATGATTTGCCACTCACAAAGCCATGCTGACTGTCCCTAATCAGTCCTTGCCTCTCTAAATGCCTGTAGATCCTGTCTCTCAGAATACCTTCCAACAACTTACCCACTACAGATGTGTGACTCACTGGCCTGTAGTTCCCAGGCTTTTCCCTGCAGCCCTTTTTAAACAAAGGTACAGCATTTGCCACCCTCCAATCTTCAGGCACCTCACCTGTGCCTGTCGATGATTCAAATACCTCTGCTAGAGGGCCCACAATTTCCTCCCTAGCCTCCCACAAGGCCCTGGAATAAACTTCATCAGGTCCCGGGGATTTATCTATCTTGATGACCTTTAAGACTTCCAGCAACTCCTTTTCTGTAATATGTACACTCCTCAAGATATCGCTATTTATTTCCCCAAGTTCCCTAACATCCATGCCTTTCTCAACAGTAAATACTGATGAGAAATATTCACTTAGGATCTCACTCATCTCTTGTGGATCCGCACATAGATGACTTTGTTAAAAGACCCTATTCTTTCCATAGTTACTCTTTTGCCCTTTATATATTTGTAGAAGCTCTTTGGATTCTCCTTTGCCTTATCTGCCAAAGCAATCTCATGTCCCTTTTTGCCCTCCTGATTTCTCTAGTATGAAAATATACCCGAGTCTTATTAAAAATCACATGGTGAATTTCCTGACCGTATGAATCATACAATCACGACAGTGCAGGAGGAGGCCATACGGCCCATCAAGCTTGCACCAACGACAATCCTAGGCCCTATCCTGTAACTCCACATATTTATCCTACTAATCCCCCTGACACTAAGGGACAATTGAGCACGGCAATTCCACCTAACCCACACATCTGTGGGAGGAAACCGGAGCACACCGAGGAAACCCATGCAGACATGAGGAGAACATTCAAACTCCACACAGTGACCCAAGGCTGGAATTGAACTTGAATATGACTTGGGATCATTTTTTCTCCCCCACACAACTTAAATAATATTTTCCCACTGTTTAAATTTAGAACTAGGTGGAAACTGATTCTAATGGTAACTGATTTTCAAATAGAAAATAAAACATGCTGAGCTGGACCTGCATCACGAGTGTGGCATGATGGCAAAGGTAGTTAACAAGGAGCCAACACAGTGTTCAACACAGAATATATTCCAACAGCAGCCTCTGCATCAAACCAACTTTGAGAGATATTTCATTCAACCACAAATATTTGCTCTTGGAGCTAGAAGCAAGAGTGATCCCAGACTCCACAGTGCTTACAATTAAATCCTGCTTCTTCATCCGCCCTGCCCACCATATGGCAAACACCTCCCCTACCACACAGCAAAATGACCCCTTTCTCCTCCAGTGTAATAGATAATTACATTTCAACCCAGCATGGAAATTACATCTCTAAATCAACCCAGTCCCTCTTCCCAGTAAATTACCTTCCAAAGTTATTCTCCTATAGGAAACCATATATCAAAGGGAGATGATGATCCCTCCCACAGTGTAATTAATGCCTACAGCAGGATAATTACCCTCACAAGGTTCACTTGGGGAGCTATTAGAGTTGGGCTTCCAGAGTCATGGGGATTGATTCAAGTTCAAAGAGGCTAATTGGGGCTATGAGACTGAGAGATCAAAGGTCATGGTTGGGCCACCTGGATGTCCAGGTGGAGGGGAGGGGTGGGAGGTCAGAGTTGCTCAATGATTGTGACAGTAACTGACTTTTCTTTATGACTGCAATGTCTATTGTTTCTTTTCCTATGATAGCACGACCGTCTTAGGAAATCCAGTTAGAGCAAGGACCTGAAGCAGTTGCTGTACTTTGATTTGTTTATGCAAAGGTCATAAGGACAACCTCAAGTGTGGGTAAAGGGCATCTCTTGTTTATCCTCATCAATATTGTGGGCAACGGACCTCATTTGGAAGACTCTCCATGCTTCCTTCCTACAGTGTTTACCTGTCAATTCGGGCTGTTACAAAGCCTATTCTTCAGGTCTGACCCATCATACTGTGACAGCACAAAATGACCACTGCCTATCTTATAGAATTGTGCAAAGAAAACAACAATAAAAAAAGAGGGAGAAGTAATTTTAATTTAATTGAAGGAGACTGATCCATTTTTCTCCTCAAAGTTATATAGTTGAAACAAACTTGACCCAGGATGGAATATTCTGTGGGCTGTGATATTTGCTTTCTCGGCCCAGGTTCTGGAGAGTTAGAACTGTAAGTTGTTCTATACTGATGGGGTCATAGAGAAGGCCATGCTGGGGTTTGGAATAGGAGAAAGGAACATGCCAAATAAGGAGGGCGAGTCTCTGTTATAAAGGATGGGCAGAGTGCCAGGGCAGTTATCCATGCTACTCTCCTCTGAATGGAGAGGCTCACTAGGCAAGGAGAGGCCATTCAACATCCTGACAGGGAAGGTGGAATAAAGAGAAGGAGCAGACAGGTTGTGGTGTTTAAACTATGCAGAGGGACTTGCAGTAGGAGAGACTGAAAAATTGGAGCAAGTTTTAATGTGCACCAGTAAAAACACAACTAGAAGTTACCAAGTCTAATTCCAATAATGGGAGATGGTCCAAACAAAGATGTTCATAATGTATATGAGAAAGATACAAAGCAATGGAGCACTAGTGTAAGAAGTTGGTCAAATACACGTGACACAAAAGGTCTTGCAGCAGTTGATAAACTAGACATTAGGAGTACCACACAGACAGGGTGAAATGATTCCAAACACCGAGGTACATATCTCAATACTGGAATTGTTCAGAAAAGACTCTTTTAGGAGAAGTGGTGGAATGGAGTATTCCAGTAGTGGGCACAAATAGAGAGCATATAAAAGAGAGGTCAGACATAACCATTCAGTGCTGGGTTCACTGTTATCTGTCATTCATATTAATGATTAGATTGGGAATTTAGGAGGCATGGTTAATAAGGTTGCAGATGACACCAAGATTGGTGGCACAGTGGACAGTGAAGGTGGTTATCTAGAATTGCAACGGAATCTTGATCAATTGGGTCAGTGGGCTGATGAATAGCAGATAGAGTTTAATTTAGATAAATGCGAGGTGATGCATTTTGGTAGATTGAACCAGGGCAGGACTTACTCAGTTAAGGGTAGGGCGTTGGGGAGAGTTATCGAACAAAGAGATCTAAGGGTACAGGTTCATAGCTCCTTGAGAGTGGAGTCACAGGTGCACAGGGTGAAGGCAGCATTCAGCATGCTTGGTTTCATCGGTCAGAACATTGAATACAAGAGTTGGGACATCTTGTTAAAGTTGTACAAGACATTGGTATGGCCACACTTGGAATACAGTGTGCAATTCTGGTCACCCTATTATAGAAAGGATATTATTAAACTAGAAAGAGTGCAGAAAAGATTTACTAGGATGCTACCGGGACTTGCTGGTTTGAGTTATAAAGAGAGTTCTCAGAATAATCAATTCCAGCCTCCCTGGCTGCCTGGACCCACTACAGTTTGCCTATCACCGCAACAGGTCCACAGCAGATGCCATCTCCCTGGCCTTGCACTCAATCCTGGAACACCTTGATAACAAAGACACCTATGTCAGACTCCTATTTATTGTCTACAGCTCAGCCTTCAACACCATTATTCCAACAAAACTCATCTCCAAACTCCATGGCCTGGGCCTCGGCACCTCCCTCCGTGACTGGATCCTGAACTTCCTAACTCACAGACCACAATCAGTAAGGATAGGCAACAACACCTCCTCCACGATCATCCTCAATACCGGTGCCCCACAAGGCTGTGTTCTCAGCTCCCTACTATACTCTTTATATACCCTTGACTGTGTGGCCAAATTCCCCTCCAACTTGATTTTCAAGTTTGCTGACGACACCACCGTAGTGGGTCGGATCTCAAACAATGACAAGACAGAGTACAGGAATGAGATAGAGAATCTGGTGAACTGGTGCAGCGACAATAATCTCTCCCTCAATGTCAACAAAACGAAGGAGATTGTCATCGACTTCAGGAAGCGTAGTGGAGAATATGCCCCTGTCTACATCAACAGAAGTGGAAAGGGTTGAGAGCTTCAAGTTTTTAAGGTGTCCAGGTCACCAACAACCTGTCCTGGTCTCCCCATGCCGACATTATAGTTAAGAAAGCCCACCAGCGCCTCTACTTTCTCAGAAGACTAAGGAAACTAAGGGTGGCACGGCAGCACAGTGGTTAGCACTGCTGCTTCACAGCTCCAGGGACCTGGGTTCGATTCCTGGCTTGGGTCACTGTCTGTGTGGAGTTTGCACATTCTCCTCGTGTCTGCGTGGGTTTCCTCTGGGTGCTCCGGTTTCCTCCCACAGTCCAAAGATGTGCGGGTTAGATTGATTGGCCATGCTAAAATTGCCCCTTAGTGTCCTGGGATGCGTGGATTTGCGGGTAAAATATGTAGGGATATGGGGGTAGGGCCTGGGTGGGATTGTGGTCGGTGCAGACTCGATGGGCCGAATGGCCTCTTTCTGTACTGTAGGGTTTCTATGATTTCTATGAAATTTGGCATGTCAGCTATGACTCTCATCAACTTCTACAGATGCACCATAGAAAGCATTCATTCTGGTTGTATCACAGCTCGGTATGACTCCTGCTCTGCCCAAGATCTCAAGAAACTACAAAAGGTCGTGAATGTAGCCCAATCCATCACGCAAACCAGCCTCCCATCCATTGACTCTGTCTACATTCTCCGCTGCCTCAGCAAAGCAGCCAGCACAATTAATGACCCCACGCACCCCAGACATACTCTTTTCCACCTTCTTCTGCTGGGAAAAAGATACAAAAGTCTGATGTCATGTACCAACCGATTCAAGAACAGCTTCTTCCCTGCTGCTGTCAGATTTTAAGTTGATCTTTCTCTACACCCTAGCTATGACTGTAGATGTATAGAACGTTGGTTCGGCCGCATTTGGAATACTGCGTCCAGTTCTGGTCGCCACACTACCAGAAGGACGTGGAGGCTTTGGAGAGAGTACAGAGGAGGTTTACCAGGATGTTGCCTGGTATGGAGGGGCTTGGTTATGAGGAGAGATTGGGGAAACTGGGGTTGTTCTCCCTGGAAAGACGGAGGATGAGGGGAGACTTAATAGAGGTGTATAAAATTATGAAAGGCATTGATAGGGTGAACGGTGGGAAGCTTTTCCCCGGGTCGGTGGTGACGTTCACGAGGGGTCATAGGTTCAAGGTGAAGGGGGAGAGGTTTAACACAGATATCAGAAGGACATATTTTACACAGAGGGTCGTGGGGGCCTGGAATGTGTTGCCGGGCAAGGTGGTGGAGGCGGACACACTGGGAACATTTAAGACTTATCTAGACAGCTATATGAACGGAGTGGGAATGGAGGGATACAAAAGAGTGGTCTAGTTTGGACCAGGGAGCGGCGCGGGCTAATTGTTCTTTGTTTCTCGTTTCAAGGCTTCATTCTATGATCATCTTGCTGGTGCCAGTACAGAGCGAGACTGCGGATAGTTGGGAACCTGTCTCGGGGGCAGGGAATTCAGATGGTGTTCGTAAAGCAGAAGTGGAAATGAATAGGGTTGGGAAGCATTTTCTGATCAGGGCCAGTGTGATCTCCTGGACTCGTTTCGATCGCCTCAGGGGGTCGGAGAGGAATTTCCCAGATTTTTTTTCCCCCATATTGGCCCTGGGGTTTTCACTCTGGGTTTTCGCCTCTCCCTGGAGATCACATGGTCTGGAATGGGGGGGTGGGGGTGAGTTAATAGGTTGTGATGAACAAAGCATCGTAGCTGTGAGGGACAGCTCGGTGGATAGGATATTAGGATGTAGATAGGCTGGAAAATTGGGCGGGGATCCTGGATTCAGGATTCAATCCTGGACCGGGGAGCGGCGCGGGCTTGGAGGGCCGAAGGGCCTGTTCCTGTGCTGTATTGTTCTTTGTTCTTTGACTGTAACACTACATTCTGCACTCTCTCATTTCCTTCTCCATGCATGGTATGCTGTGTATAGTGCGCAAGAAACAATACTTTTCACTGTATGCTAATACGTGACAATAATAAATCAAATTAAATCAAAAATCAAATCAAAAGTCTGGATAGACTGGGACATTTTTTCCTTGGAGCTGAGGAGCGTTATGGGTGATCTTATAGAGGTCCATAAAATGAGGGACACAGATGACGTAGATTGTCAACATCTTTTCCCAAAGGTAGGGGAGTCTAAAACTAGAGGGCATAAGTTTAAGGTGAAAGGTGAGAGATACAAAAGGGTCCAGAGGGGCAATTTTTTCACACAGATGGTGAGTGTGTCTGGAACGAGTTGCCAGAGTTAGTAGTAGAGGTGGTATAATTTTGTCTTTTAAAAAGCTACGTGGGTAAGATTGGTATAGAGGGATATGGGCCAAATGCGGGTAATTGGGACTAGCTTAATGGTAAAAACTGGGCAGCATGGACAAGTTGGCTGAAGGGCCTGTTTCCAGGTTGTAAACCTCTATGACTCTATTTCACTAGAACAAATATAGAGTCATATAGAAATATAGAAGCAGGAGGAGGCTATTCAGTCCTCGAGCCTGCTCCTCCATTCATTATGATCAAATTCAATACCCTGATCCCACCTCCCCCCCATATGCCTTGATCCCTTTAGCCCCAAGAACTTATAGCTAATTCCTTCTTGAATTCGCACAACAAATGTGTGGAATTGGCATGCTTCTACTACTACCTCTGGTAACTCGTTCCAGACATTCACCACCCTGTGTGTGTGTAAAAAGTGCCCCTCTGGACCCTTTTGTTTTGGTAATGAATTCCACAGTTTCACCACTCTCTGGGTGAAGGAATTTCTCCTCAGCTCAGTCCAGAAGAAACCTATGCAAACAAGGGGAGAACATGCAAATTTCACACAGACAGACAACCAAGGCCGGAACTGAACCCAGGTCCCTGGCGCTGTGACAACCCATGAGAAATGCTAAGAAACGTAATCAGTCAAGGAAACTGCAGAGAGCGAACAGCAGGAAGTGGCTTGTATCATGGATGTACTGGAAAAAGATAGAGGATGGTGAAAATTAGTTCCCATTAGTGAGTACAATGAAGAGGAAAGATGAGTTATTTCACATTCATTGAAGATTAGCCAGGTACTGTTTGAAAGTGTTAAAATGACATCACCTTGAGAGGATGCAATTAAACATAGAAAAGACACTGGAGCTCCTTGGGAACTTCTGATCATAGTTTTGTTTGCTAAAGTCCTTGGTATGCAAGATAACATGGCTTAAATTTTGCAGTAGAAATATTGGTGAGACCGAAAGGGTTAATAATCACAAGTTTCACAATCACACAAGCTGCTATGAAAATAAGAACAAAGAACAGTACAGCACAGGAAACAGGCCCTTCAGCCCCCCAAGCCTGTGCCACTCCTTGGTCCAACTAGACCAATCGTTTGTGTCCCTCCATTCCCAGGCTGCTCATGTGACTATCCAGGTAAGTCTTAAACGATGCCAGCGTGCCTGCCTCCACCACCCTACTTGGCAGTGCATTCCAGGCCCCCACCACCCTCTGTGTAAAAAACATCCCTCTGATATCTGAGTTATACTTCGCCCCTCTCACCTTGAGCCCGTGACTCCTCGTGATCGTCACTTCTGATCTGGGAAAAAGCTTCCCACCGTTCACCCTATCTATCCCCTTCATAATCTTGTACACCTCTATTAGATCTCCCCTCATTCTCCGTCTTTCCAGGGAGAACAACCCCAGTTTACCCAATCTCTCCTCGTAGCTAAGACCCTCCATACCAGGCAACATCCTGGTAAACCTTCTCTGCACTCTCTCTAACGCCACCACGTCCTTCTGGTATTGCAACGACCAGAACTGGACGCAGTACACCAAATGTGGCCTAACCAGCATTCTATACAGCTGCATCATCAGACTCCAGCTTTTATACTCTATACCCCGTCCTATAAAGGCAAGCATACCATATGCCTTCTTCACCACCTTCTCCACCTGTGCTGCCACCTTCAAGGATTTGTGGACTTGCACACCTAGGTCCCTCTGTGTTTCTATACTCTTGATGGCTCTGCCATTTATTGTATAACCCCTCCCTACATTATTTCTTCCAAAATGCATCACTTCGCATTTATCTGGATTAAATTCCATCTGCCATTTCTCCGCCCAATTTTCCAGCCTATCTATATCCTGCTGTATTGCCCGACAATGCTCATTGCTATCCGCAAGTCCAGCCATCTTCGTGTCATCCGCAAACTTGCTGATCACACCAGGTACACCTTCTTCCAAATCATTTATATATATCACAAATAGCAGAGGTCCCAGTACAGAGCCCTGCGGAACACCACTGGTCACAGGCCTTCAGCCGGAAAAAGACCCTCCGTCTCCTACGGCCAAGCCAGTTCTCCACCCATCTAGCCACTTCTCCTTGTATCCCATGAACCTTAACCTTTTTAACCAACCTGCCATGTGGGACTTTGTCAAATGCCTTACTGAAATCCATATAGACGACATCCACGGCCCTTCCTTCGTCAACCGTTTTTGTCACTTCCTCAAAAAACTCCACCGAATTTGTAAGGCACGACCTCCCTCTTACAAAACCATGCTGTCTGTCACTAATGAGATTGTTCTGTTCTAAATGCACATACATCCTGTCTCTAAGAATCCTCTCCAACAACTTCCCTACCACGGACGTCAAGCTCACCGGCCTATACTTTCCCGGGTTATCCCTGCTACCCTTCTTAAACAACGGGACCACATTCGCTATCCTCCAATCCTCAGGGACCTCACCTGTGTCCAAAGAAGCGACAAAGATTTCCGTCAGAGGCCCAGCAATTTCATCTCTCGTCTCCCTGAGCAGTCTAGGATAGATGCCATCAGGCCCTGGGGCTTTGTCAGTTTTAATGTTCCCTAAAAAACCTAACACTTCCTCCCTTGTAATGGAGATTTTCTCTAACGGGTCAACACCTCCCTCCGAGACACTCCCGGTTAACACATCCCTCTCCTTCGTGAATACCGATGCAAAGTATTCATTTAGGATCTCCCCTATTCCCTTGGGTTCTAAGCATAATTCCCCTCCTTTGTCCCCGAGAGGTCTGATTTTCTCCCTGACAACTCTTTTGTTCCTAACGTATGAATAAAATGCCTTAGGATTCTCCTTAATCCTATCTGCCAAGAACATCTCGTGACCTCTTTTTGCGCTTCTAACTCCCCGTTTGAGTTCTTTCCTACTCTCTCTGTATTCCTCCAGAGCTCCATCTGTTTTCAGTTGCCTGGACTTAACGTATGCCTCCCTTTTCATTTTAATCAGATCATCAATTTCCCTGGTTATCCACGGCTCTCGAATCCTACCTTTCCTATCCTTCCTTTTTACAGGCACATGCCTATCCTGCAGCCTTATCAATTGTTCCTTAAAAGACTCCCACATGCCAGACGTGGACTCACCCTCGAACATCCTCTCCCAATCAACGTCCACCAATTCCTGCCTAATCCGGCTATAGTTAGCCTTCCCCCAATTTAGCACCCTGCCCGTAGGACAGCACTCATCCTTGTCCATTACTATCCTAAAGTTAACAGAGTTGTGGTCACTATTTACCACATGTTCCCCTACCGAAACTTTGACGACCTGACCAGGCTCATTTCCCAGAACTAGGTCCAGTATAGCCCCCTCGCGAGTCGGGCTATCTGCATACTGTTCCAAAGAACCTTCCAGTATGCATTTTACAAATTCCTCCCCGTCCGGAACCCCAGCTCTAAGCACTTTCCAGTCTATACCAGGGAAATTAAAGTCCCCCACGACAACAACCCTATTTTTTCTGCACATATCCAGAATCTCCTGACATATCCTTTCCTCCACCTCCCGTGGGCTGTTGGGTGGTCTGTAGTACACCCCCAGCATAGTGACTGCACCCTTCCTGTTTCTGAGTTTCACCCACAGTGACTCAGTACATGACCCATCTAAGTTGTCTACCCTCTGCACCGCGGTAATATGCTCCCTAATATCGCTACTCCCCCACCTTTTTTAGCCCCTCCTCTGTCTCGCCGAAAACACTTATGCCCCGGGATATTCAGCTGCCAGTCCTGTCCTTCTTTTAACCAAGTCTCCGTCACCGCAACCACACCCAAATTCTGCGTAAGCATTAAGGCCCTAAGTTCATCTGTCTTACCCGTTACGCTCCTCGCATTGAAGCAGATGCACTCCAGACCTCCAGGCTCACTCAGGTCATCCTCCTCCAGAGTGCTCCTCTTCTTAGCTAGCCTTGCCCTGGCCCCCAGCTCAACCCCAGCCTCAGTACTTACTGACCTACTGTTTTGTTCCCCACCCCCCTGCCACACTAGTTTAAACCCTGCCGAAACACTCTAGCAAAACTCCCAGCCAGGATATTTGCTCCCTTCCAGTTAAGGTGAAACCCATCCTTTCTGTACAGTTGCCATCCTGACTTGAAGACTTCCCAGTTATCTATGAATTTAAAACCCTCCCTCTTGCACCAGTCCTTTAGCCATGCGTTCAACTGTATAATCTCCCTGTTCCTGGCCTCACTTGCACTAGACACCGGGAGCAGTCCAGAGATTGCTACCCTGGAGGCCTTACTTTTTAGCCTAGCACCCATCTCCCTGAATTTCTCTCGTATGACCCCCCTGCTCTTCCCACCTACATCATTTTCACCAATGTGTATAATTACGTCCGTTTGACTATCTTCCTTTTTTAATATGCTTCCTACCCTCTCGGAGACATCCAGTACCCCGGCACCAGGGAGGCAGACTACCATCCCGGATTCCCGTTCACTCCCACAGAACCACTTGTCCGTGCCTCTAACCATCGCGTCCCCCACCACTATCGCTCTCCTAAACCCCTTCGTTCCCTTCCGGACCCCTGAGCCTGTCTCTGTGCAGGCGATCTGGTCCTCATAGCTTACCCCTGGAGGGTCATCCCCCTCCACAGAATCCAAAACAATATACCTATTTTGGAGAGGGACAACCACAGGGGATCCCTCCACAGACTGCTCACTCCCTTCCCTTATCCCATCTGTTGCCCATCCCTTTCTTTTATGGGAGACTGCCACTGGGGTACTTTCTGGCACATCACCCTTCTGACTATTACCCCTCCTAACTGTGACCCACGTGTCTTCCTTCCGAGACCCTGGTGTCACTACCTGACTATAACTTCTATCTATTAATCTCTCATGTTCCCTAACTAAACTGAGGTCATCGAGCCGCAGCTCCAGCTCCCTTACACGATCCTTCAGGAGTTGCAGTTCCACGCATCTGGCACAGATATGGACCTCCGGGAGGCAAGTCGCCTCCAGGAACTCCCACATCTCACACCAAATACAGTATACTGGCCTCCCACTCATACCTGCCATTTTCGTTTTAGTTTTTGGAAGATCAAACAAAAAGGGGGGGAACAGAAGAAAAGCAAACAACCTTCCTCGCCTCCGTCGAAGCCCTGTGAGCCAAAGCCCTTACAGCTTACACTCTGCTCCCTGCTCACTCCACTGCCCGCTCCAGACGCTGCCCGCTCAAAAGTGCGGCGTGCTTTTAAACCCTCCAAAAACCTTCCCAGGCTTCTCCTGGGCCTACTTCCGGTTTTGGAAAAAACCTCCGATTTTTAACACAAAATTAACTGGAAAATAAATAAATCAAATGCAGAAACAAACTCCCTTACCCTCAGCCTGCTCTTGTGGAACAATAAGGCTGAAACCTCCAATGTAAGCCCTTTTTAAACTCTCCAAAAACCTTCCCAGGCTTCTCCTGGTCTTCTTAAAAGAGCCTTCACAGATAGGCACCAAGAGCATTAAATCAGACATCTGTAACTGGAAAAGGGAGTGATATACAGACACAGGAATGAGCTGTGTCATGATAACTTGCAAACAAAATGTATTAAGTCTTAACACTGATTGGATATTATAATGAAAAAAGCGTAACGTAATTGGTTTAAGCTAATTACTTGTAATCGAATTTGAAATTATAATTGCTTATGTAGCTCAGAATACCACACTCTGGCTAGCTACAAAACGCGAGCTGTAGTTTTCCAGTGTCTTTGCTATAGCTTGCAATTAAAACAATCTGTTTAAGAGAACTCTGTGACTTGGTCTGGTTAGTTGAAGGATACAGTTGTAATCAATTAAAAGGCTAACATCAAGGCCTACAACAATTGGATGACAGGATGGGGTTTCGTTCAGGCTGGCTGGGGATAGCGGTGAGCAACTATCGTCTCTGATTAATACTCTTGGCTGAGGGCTATTGTCCACCAGCAATCGATTTAATGAGCGAAATCCAAGCCCAGAGTAAACCAGACAAAGGGAGTTCTGGGGGACGCCCAGCGGTTTTGTGCAAAAAAACTGCGATCATGTGGAGTGGTCAAAAGGCCATGGCAAAAGCCGAGGAGGCATAACTCGCGGAATGGGTAGAAGAAACTGTTTGCTCTGAAATCATTTTGACTAAGCTGTACTGCAGCTATAGGATCAGTAAAAATTTAAGCGTAGCCAATTAATATCTGCCTAAAGGAAATTCGGAGTCTTACAAAATTAGAAATTTGAGTTGTAGGTTTAATTACAGCTATAGAAGTAAATCAGACACTGGAAATTAACTGACAAACAACTTGTGTTGCTCTGTCACTTTAAGAAGTGATAAAAATGAACATACAATGAACATACGTAACTTCAAGAAGCTAGAAGTGGAAAGTGACTTGTTTAAATTTATGAGCTATGCGGCCATCCTATGTGGTTAGAGTTTTTTTTTCAAATTAGGTAAAGTGACATACTCGCATGCCTAGTCCTGTTTAGGGTCTGTAGAAAAGTTAACTATTTCATCAGACAGTTGATTTGATTTTAAATCACCCATAAACTCGTGTCTATGTTAGTCTATGATGGCAGATTTATAGGAAGCAATTAAATGTGGAAATTTTAAACATAGGCTGGAGGAATTTGGAATAAGTGTGAAAATGAAGTAATCTTAATTTGGTAGGGTTAATTAAAACAAAAAAGCAATCCAACAGTATTGAACTCTACCTTTCCCCTCAGGCCCCTTTGGTCTCCAGTGAGATAGTCCTCTTTTGCCATTATTCCAATTAGTCTTTGTCCTCTGACTCCACCTTACCAGGAGCCCATCTTCAAATTAGTTCATTCACATCAACAGAAGCAAACTGACTCCCGAGCATAGCAATCAAAACATTGCTCAGAAGGGACATTTTTCAGATATTGAAACAACATAAATTTGCCCAAAAATGTCAACATCAATTGCCATCACTGGCTCAGTCTGTTTACATTGTCCCTTCCATGGCAAATATACATTTCTATCCTACCTGCTCTATACATGAACACGTGATCCTGATATGACTGTGTACTGAAGAAGCTCTTCTTTATCAACATGGAAATGTGTGAACACTGAGCAGTGGTTAGGAGTTGCTCCTCTCCTGGTTGGTCCTTTTCTTATGGAGAAAAACACCCAGCTGTCTATTTCCCCATTCTAGACAGAGGTCGTGCCTTACCCATTTGGATCAACCAGTAAGAGAGTATTGTATTAAGTACTTGTTCAATGGTAAATCTGAAATGAGACATTTTGTGACTGACATCTCCCCTGTCTCTTTGAACACCGACGTGCTCAAAAATTCAAGTAAAAAAATTACAGCCGACTGATAGATTTCTGTTAATAATTACCAAGGTGTTTATAATGCTGATTGTGAGCCTGGAGTAAAATTTTCACTCTGTCCAAGGGTGCAATTGTCGACTTTGCACAACATCCTGCAACACCTGCACAAAAAATAAATTTATATTAAGCTTCAGCAGTAACAAAACAGTAATTTCTAAAAACATTTCCATGTGATAATCTGCACCAAAAATACAAGTAAATTTGATGTTAGCTGTAATTCGGTATAGTGTAATTGCCCGAGACAGAACATAAGAAACAGAAACAGGAATAGACCATTCAATTCAGCCCTTTGCTCGATCCTTCAACAGGATTGTGGCTCATCTCCAACCTCAACTCCATCATAGTATCCCCAATATCCCTCAATCCCCTTAGTACCAAAGATCTACTCAACTCTGTCTCAAATATATTCAAAGACTGAGAATTCTAAAAATTTAAAACCTTTGAGTGAAGAAATTTCTCCTCATCTCAGACTGTTCTCCAGACTCTTCAACCAAGAGAAATATTCTCTCAGCATCTACCCTTTCAAGCTCCTTAAGAATTGTATATGTTTCAATCAGGTCATTGCTCATTCTTCTAAATTCTCAGGATTATAAGCCAAGCCAATTCAATATGTCCTCATTGGAGAAGCCCCGCCTTGCAGCAATCAGTTCAGTGAACCTTCAGCGCGCTCCCACCAAGACAAGTACATCCTCCTGAGTTAAGAGGCCAAAACTGTACGCAGTAGTCCAGGTGTGGTCTCATTTAGGCTCCATGTAATTGTAATAAGACTTCTTCACTCCTTTGTGATAAAAATGAACATACAATAGTAATTTGTCAGGGGGGTGGGAAAAGGAGTTGTAGTCCGGAAGTCAGTGTTGAGGGTAGTGAGGTATTGGGGAAGGGTGGGTACCGGTAGACAGGAAGGTGGGTTGAAGTGTGTCTACTTCAATGCAAGGAGCATCCGGAACAAGGTAGACGAACTTGGGGCGTGGATTGGTACTTGGGACTATGATGTTGTGGCCATTACGGAAACGTGGGTAGAACAAGGACAGGAATGATTTTTGGACGTTCCGGGTTATAGATGTTTCAGTAAGTGTCGGGAAGCTGGTAAAAGAGGTGGAGGAGTAGCATTGTTAATCAAGGATAATTTAATGGCTGTGGAAAGGTACTTCGAAGGGGATCTGCATACTGAGGTAATATGGGCTGAAGTTAGAAATAGGAAAGAAGCGGTCACGTTGTTAGGAGTTTACTATAGGCCCCCAAATAGTAATAGAGATGTGGAGGAAGAAATTGCTAAGCAGATTATGGATAGGTGTGGAGGTCACAGGGTAGTTGTCATGGGGGACTTTAACTTTCCAAATATTGATTGGAACCTTTATAGGTCGAATAGTTCGGATGGGGCAGTTTTTGTGCGTGTGTGTTTCCTGACACAATATGTGGATAGGCCAACAAGAGGTGGGGCCACATTGGATTTGGTACTTGGAAATGAACCGGGCCAAGTGATAGATTTGGTTGTGGGTGAGCACTTTGGAGATAGTGACCACAATTCGGTGTCTTTTGTTATTGCAATGGAGAAGGATAGGGCCGTACGGCAGGGCAAGGTTTACAATTGGGGGAGAGGTAATTATGATGCGATCAGGCAAGAATTAGGGGACATAAGATGGGAACAGAAACTGTCAGGGAAAGGCACTAATGAAAAGTGGAACTTTTTCAAGGAACAAATACTGGGTGTCCTTGATAGGTATGTCCCTGTCAGGCAGGGAGGAAATGGCTGAGTGAGGGAACCATGGTTCACAAAAGAGGTGGAATGTCTTGCAAAAAGGAAGAGGGAAGCTTATGTAGGGATGAGGAAACAAGGTTCAGATGGCTCAATTGAGGGTTACAAGTTAGCAAGGAATGAGCTGAAATAGGGGCTTAGGAGAGCTAGGAGGGGGCATGAGAAGTCACAGGTGGATAGGGTCGTAAAGAGTGCCTTTGGTACATTGGCCTTTATAAATCGGAGTATCGAGTATAAAAGTTGGAGTGTTATGGTAGGGTTATATAAGGCATTGGTGAGGCCGAATTTGGAGTATTGTGTACAGTTTTGGTCACCTAGTTACAGGAAGGATGTAAATAAGGTTGAAAGAGTGCAGACAAGGTTCACAAGGATGTTGCCGGGACTTGAGAAGCTGATTTACAGAGAGAGATTGAATAGGTTGGGACTTTATTCCCTGGAGCGTAGAAGATTGAGGGGGGATTTGATAGAGGTGTATAAGATTTTGATGGGTATAGATAGAGTGAATGCAAGCAGGCTTTTTCCGCTGAGGCTAGGGGAGAAAAAAACCAGAGGGCATGGGTTAAGGGTGAAAGGAGAAAAGTTTAAAGGGAATATTAGGGGGGGCTTCTTCACGCAGAGAGTGGTGGGAGTGTGGAATGCGCTGCCAGATAAAGTGGTAAAGGGGTCACTTTTAACATTTAAGAAAAACTTGGACAGGTTCATGGATGAGAGGGGTGTGGAGGGATATGGTCCAAGCGCAGGTCAGTGGGACTAGGCAAAAAATGGTTCGGCACAGACAAGAAGGGCCAAAAGGCCTGTTTTTGAGCTGTAATTTTCTATGGTTCTAAGTCCTTGGCAGGTCAGATCAAGGAAAACCCCAAGGCTTTTTACTCTTATGTGAGGAATAAAAAAAAATGACCAGGGTGAGGTTAGGGTCGGTCAAGGACAGTAGTGGGAACTTGTGGATGGAGTCAGTAGAGATAGGAGAGGTGATGAATGAATACTTTTCTTCAGTGTTCACCAACGAGAGGGGCCATGTTTTTGAGGAAGAGGTGGTGTTACAGGCTAATAGACTGGAGGAAGTAGATGTTCGGAGGGAGGATGTACTAGCAGTTTTGAATAAACTGAAGGTCGATAAGTCCCCTTGGCCTGATGAAATATATCCTAGGATTTTTTGGGAGGCAAGGGATGAGATTGCAGAGCCTTTGGCTTTGATCTTTGGGTCCTCACTGTCCACGGGGATGGTGCCAGAGGACTGGAGAGTGGCGAATGTTGTTCCTCTGTTTAAGAAAGGGTATAGAAATGACCCTGGTAATTATAGGCCGGTTAGTCTTACTTCGGTCGTCGGTAAGTTGATGGAAAACGTCCTTAGGGATGGGGTTTATGACCATTTAGAAAGATGCGGATTAATCCGGGATAGTCAGCACGGATTCGTGAAGGGCAAGTCGTGCCTCACAAATTTGACTGAATTTTTTGAGGAGGTAACCAAGTGCGTTGATGAAGGTAGGGCAGTTGATGTCATATACATGGATTTTAGTAAGGTGTTTGATAAGGTCCCCCATGGTCGGCTTATGATGAAAGTGAGGAGGTGGGGGATAGAGGGAAAGTTGGCCGATTGGATAGGTAACTGGCTGTCTGATCGAAGACAGAGGGTGGTGGTGGATGGAAAATTTTCGGACTGGAGGCAGGTTGCTCGCGGAGTGCCACAGGGATCAGTGCTTGGTCCTCTGCTATTTGTGATTTTTATTAATGACTTAGAGGAGGGGGCTGAAGGGTGGATCAGTAAATTTGCTGATGACACCAAGATTGGTGGAGTAGTGGATGAGGTGGAGGGCTGTTGTAGACTGCAAAGAGACATTGATAGGATGCAAAGCTGGGCTAAAAAATGGAGATGGAGTTTAACCCTGATAAATGTGAGGTGATTCATTTTGGTAGGACAAATTTAAATGTGGATTACAGGGTCAAAGGTAGGGTTCTGAAGACTGTGGAGGAACAGAGAGATCTTGGGGTCCATATTCACAGATCTCTGAAGGTTGCCATTCAAGTGGATAGAGCTGTGAAGAAGGCCTATAGTGTGTTAGCTTTTATTAACAGGGGGTTGGAGTTTAAGAGCCGTGGGGTTATGCTGCAACTGTACAGGACCTTGATGAGACCACATTTGGAATATTGTGTGCAGTTCTGGTCACCTCACTATAAGAAGGATGTGGAAGCGCTGGAAAGAGTGCAAAGGAGATTTACCAGGATGCTGCCTGGTTTGGAGGGTAGGTCTTATGAGGAAAGGTTGAGGGAGCTCGGGCTGTTCTCTCTGGAGCGGAGGGGGCTGAGGGGAGACTTAATAGAGGTTTATAAAATGATGAAGGGGATAGATAGAGTGAACGTTCAAAGACTATTTCCTCGGGTGGATGGAGCTATTACAAGGGGGCGTAACTATAGGGTTCATGGTGGGAGATATAGGAAGGATATCAGAGGTAGGTTCTTTACGCAGAGAGTGGTTGGGGTGTGGAATGGACTGCCTGCAGTGATAGTGGAGTCAGACACTTTAGGAACATTTAAGCGGTTATTGGATAGGCACGTGGAGCACACCAGGATGATAGGGAGTGGGATAGCTTGATCTTGGTTTCAGATAAAGCTCGGCACAACATCGTGGGCCGAAGGGCCTGTTCTGTGCTGTACTGTTCTAATATACTTTGCTAATCGCTTGCTGTATCTACATGCTAATTTAGTAACTTCAAAAGCAACTGGGGACAACCATGAGGCGGCATGATGGCACAGTGGTTAGCACTGCTGCCTCACAGCTCCAGGGACCCGAGTTCAATTCTCGGCTTGGGTCACTGTCTGTGTGGAGTTTGCACATTCTCCCCGTGTCTGTGTGGGTTTCCTCCGGGCGCTCCGGTTTCCTCCCACAGTCCAAAGATGTGCGGGTTAGGTGGATTGGCCATGCTAAATTGCCTCTTAGCGTCAGGGGGACTAGCAGGGTGAATGCATGGGGTAATGGGGAAAGGGCCTGGGTCGGATTGTGGTCAGTGCAGACTCGATGGGTCAAATGGTCGCCTTCTGCACTTTAGGGTTCTATGATTCTAACTCATTGTGCCTTCAAGTAATAACTGGTTTATAAACAACAATATTTATACACACAAAGATAAGGATCTGACAACTGTAATACACATCAACTCTCTTCTCATTTCTGGATCCAGCTGAGGTTCCTCTCTGACCCAGGACATGCACCCTCACTCCCAATTGGCAGACTTCCCGCACAGCCTCTCTCTTGGGTCCGGTCCGATCATCTGGCCCTCAAGGATCGTCCCCTTAAAGGAGCCGCATTACCACAGTTAACTTTCTGATTTGTAAACGATGACTGCCATATTCCACTGAATACCAACAATTTCCTGTTCCTCACCATTCAAAAAGTATTCGCTTTTCTATTTTCCTTCCAAAATCCATATTTCCCACATTATATTCTCTCTGCTATATCATACCCACTCAGTTAGTTTATTTCTTCACCACTTCCTTGTGTCCTCACATCTTATTTTCTCACCTAACTTTACATTGTCAGAAAGCTTGGATATAGGACACTCTGTCCTCTGCTTCACTATTACTGATTGTAAGTAGTTGAGGCCTAAACACAAATGGCAATTCCCCACTGGTTACAGCCTGTTATCCTGAAAATGATCTCTTTATCCCCATTCTGTTCTCTTTCTTTAATTAATCCTCAATTCACGTTAATATATTACTCCCACAAGCCCTAACTTTACGTAAAACTCCGCGTGGCACTTAATTGAATACTTTCCAGAAATCCTTCCATGGCCTTGCCCCCTGCCTATCTCTTCAATCTTCTCCAGCCCTAAAATTCTCCAAAAAATCTGTGTTCCTTTAATTCTGGCTTCTTCAGCATCCCCAATTTTCTTCGCTCCATCATTGGGTAAAAATCCTGGAATTCCCTCTCTAACAGCATTGTGGGTGTACCTACACCTTAGGGACTGCAGTGGTTAAAGGAGGCAGCTCAACAATCTCAACGCCAATAAACGTTGGCCAAGCCAGCAATGCCCACATCCCATAAATGAATTTTTAAAAATTTGGTGGCCATTTCTTCAGTTGCCTTGCCTAAGCTCTGGAATTCCCTTCCTAAGCCACTTTGCCTCTCCACCTTGCTTCCCTGCTTTAAGACACTCCTCAAGACCAACCATTTGGATCATGCTTTTGGTTATCAGACCTAATTTCTCTCTGTGGTTCAGTTCATTCTTTGTGAAACACTGTGGAACATTTCATTAGGTTAAAGCTGCGATGTTAATTTCTGGCTGTAACTGGATAGTTAGGATTGGAACCAGGTGAAGGCAGTAATAGTGGAGAGATGTTGGAGAGGGTGATGTGGCCAACCACATCAAATGCTGCAGAGCAGTTGAGAAACCTCCGCCGTCACAGTGGAGGTTATGTCATCGAGTAGAGCCATATTAGTACCACAGCAGAGTTTCAGTACTTAGAGCAGCAGATAAGGTGAGCACGGATTTAGAAGAGAGGGAGGATAAGGGTGCAGCAATAGTTTGCAAGAACAGTGATCAAGTGTCGGCTTTGGGGAGAGATGGTGTGATGACATAAGATTTGAAAGAGAAGTGGTCAATATCCAAAGAGAGAGAGAGACCATTCATCAGCCAACATGAGGGGCAAGAGGGCAGGTTGAATGGTCAGCAATTTAGTGATGCGAGTCAAGGGGGCATGAAGTGGGTTAATAGAAACAGAAAATAGGGGCAGGGAGGCCATTTGGCCCTTCGAGCCTGCTCCACCATTCATTATGATCATGGCTGATCATCCAACTCAATAGCCTGATCATACCTTCCTCCCATATCCTTTGATCCCCTTTGCCCCAAGACCTATGTCTAACTGTTTCTTGAAAACATACCTCAACTACTTCCTGTGGTAGTGAATTCCACAAGCTGACTACTCTCTGGGTGAAGAAATTTCTCCTCATCTGTCCTAAACAGTCTACCCTGTATCCTCAGACTGTGACCTCTAGTTCTGAACTCCCCCACCATCGGGAACATCCTTCTTGCATCGACCCTGTCTAGTCCTGTTAGAATTTTATAGGTTTCTATGCAATGCCCCCTCAAACTTCTGAACTCCAGCGAATACAATTCAATCTCTCCTCATACGTCAGTCCTGCAAACCCAGGAATCTGTCTGCTAAACCGTCTCTGCACTTCTTGCTGAGAAAGTAAGAACATTCTTCCTCAGATTAGGAGACCAAAACTGCACACAGTATTCATAGTATGGCTTCATTAAGGGTTTAAATCTCAAAGGGCACAAGGGGAGATAGGGGAGAAACTACAGAAAGATGCACCTTCAGGGCAAGGTGAATCAACACTGTTGGTCTGGAAGAAGCATGTGTTTAACTATTTTATCCCATGGTCTCAATCATAGTGACAAAGAATTCTATAAGCTCCTCATACTAGTTTTTGCAAGTGAAGATGCCAGGAGTCAGGGGGAGCTTTTTAAGATTCGGGTTATAGTTTAGTTTATTTATTCGTGTCACAAGTAGGCTTACATTAACACTGCTATGAAGTTACTGTGAAAATCCCCTAGCACCACACTCCGGCATCTATTCGGATACACTGTGGAAGAATTTAGCATGGCCAATGCACCGAACCAGCATGTCTTTCGGACTGTGGGAGGAAACCTGGAGTACCTGGAGGAAACCCACAGAGACACGGGAACAATGTGCAGACTCCGCAGAGACAGTGACCCAAGCCGGGAATCAAACCCAGGTCCCTGGCGCTGTGAGGCAGCAGTGCGAACCACCGTGCCGCCCACTTCTTGTGGAAGAAGAGAGAGCTGGGAGCTATCTTTGTTTCCAGGATGACTCAGGAACGGTTAGCAGGTTTGACAGAGAGTGCAGGGTCTAATCTTGCTTGACATGGTCAGTTGGGGCCATAAATGTTTAAGTTTGCATCCCTTGGATTTTTGTTTCTAAAAGCTTCCACGGCATTCAGGTTAAACTGACTGTCCGGCAGTTGCTGGGTTTTTCCCTTTTTTGAACAATTTGCAATTCTCCAAGCTTCTGGTAAACCTCCTGTATCTAATGAAGACTGGAAGATTTTGGCCAGTGATTGGTATGGAGGGCATTAGCTATGAGGAGAGGTTGGAGAAACTTGGTTTGTTCTCACTGGAGCGACGGAGGTTGAGGGGAGACCTGATAGAAGTCTACAAGATTATGAGAGACATGAGAGACTGGATAGTCAGAAGCTGTTTCCCAGGGTGGAAGAGTCAATTACTGGAGGCATAGGTTTAAGGTGCGAGTGGCAAGGTTTAAAGGAGATGTACGAGGCAGATTTTTTACACAGAGCGTAGTGGGTGCCTGGAACTCGTTGCCGGGGGAGGAAGTGGAAGCGGATACGGTAGTGACTTTTAAGGGGCATCTTGACAAGTACATGAATAGGATGGGAATAGAGGGATATGGTCCCCAGAAGGGTAGGGGGTTTTAGTTAAGTCGGGCAGCATGGTCTTTGTTCTTTGTTTGTTCTTTGACTGCAATTTCCAACTTTGGGATTCTGAAGTTGGATCACCCCATTTGACTAACGTTAGAATAGCAAACTTTCAAGGTTACAGCTTCATGGAGTGCATGTATTACTCTGATGTAACAATGTGGTCAGCCGTGCACACAGAAAACTAATGCGGACATTGCATTACTCAATTTGGCACCCAGGTTGTTTGTGCTCATGACATTTCACAATGAAACTATAATTCAGCACAACCTTTAAAATGCTAGCTGCTTCAGGAAATATCCACTTGTCCAGTTAGCGTGTCTTCCAACTAAGAGCAACTTAAATCAAAATCTAATTTAAAACAGGCTATCTTTTCTCTTCTGCATATCACACATAGGATCGACAAGTATTTATTTCTTGGGAAATATTCTAAATGGCTCATACACATTTGATTTTACTCTTGCACTTTCCCCCACTTCTTGCAAACAGCAGTGTGCATTTTCCAGCTGGCTGTGTCCAGTGGGGACACAGGGCGTGGAAAATCTAGACATCAAAGTTTCTGCTGAATATGTATCCTGGAGCTACTTCCAAAGGAGCAACTTATTCTATGACGATGGTTTTAGAAAATGCTAAAGTCTGTCTGTACCCTGTAACAGGACAGTTGGCCCTTTCCGAGACTAATTTTACACAATTCCAAACAACTCGGCTCGCCCAGCTCAGCTGGTAACACACTCCCGAGTTACAACGTTCAAGCTCCACGCCACGGACTGGAGCAGAAAAATCCATGCCGACACTCCAGGGCAGTACTGAGAGGGTGCTGCTCTATCAGAGATGCTGTCTTTCAGATGAGAAGTTAAATCTGTTCTCTCAGTTAGACATAAAACACCCATCGCATCATTTAATATAACTAGTAGGCTTGATATAATTTGATATAATGCATTTGGAAAGCTTTCAATACCACACATTAAGTTACAACACAAAATTAGGCCAGATGGATTGAGGCTAATAAATTATCATCCCAGTTTGCTGATGATTCAAAACGAGGTTGGAAAGTAAGCTGTGAGGAAATGAAGATAGAATGCAAAGGGATAGAAACAGTGAACAGGCAAGAAAATAACAAATACACAAGATAAGATAGAAATCATAGAAACCCTACAGTGCAGAAGGAGGCCATTCGGCCCATCGAGTCTGCACCGACCACAATCCCACCCAGGCCCTACCCCCACATATTTACCCGCTAATCCCTCTAACCTACACATCCCAGGACTCTAAGGGGCAATTTTTAACCTGGCCAATCAACCTAACCCGCACATCTTTGGACTGTGGGAGGAAACCGGAGGAGGAAACCCACGCAGACACGAGGAGAATGTGCAAACTCCACACAGACAGTGACCCGAGCCAGGAATCGAACCCGGGACCCTGGAGCTGTGAAGCAGCAGTGCTAACCACTGTGCTACCGTGCCGCCCTAAAGATCACATGGGGTTTGGATAATTCATTAGCTTGGATAGAGGGCAGGGAGAAAGCAGAGTCAGGATTAAAAGGTCTTTTTCAGGTTGGCAAGGTGTAACTAGTGGGGTGCCACAGGGTTCGGTCCTCAGGCCCCAACTATTTACAATCTACAATAATGATTTGGATGCAGGGTTTGTAGGTACCATACCCTATGACAGGTGACACTAAAATAGATGGGATAAGAAGTTGTGATAATGAAATAGTATATAGATAGGTTAGGCGAGTGCGTCAAAACTTGGCAGATGGAGTTTAACGTGAATAAGTAGGAGCTTATCCACTTCGGGCAGAAAAATAGAAAGGCAACTTATTGTCTAAATGAAGAGAGACTTCAGAGTGCTTTGGTGCAGAGGGATCTAGATGTCCTCATGCATGAATCGCAGAAAACTAGTGTGTCGGTACATCAGGTAATAAGGAAGGCAAATGTAATTTTGACATTTATCGAATATAAAAGTAATGAAGTGTTGCTTCTATTGTACAAAGCATTAATGAGACCAGACCTGGAGCCTTGTGCAGTTTTGGTCCCCTCACTTGAGGAAGGATGTAGTGGCATTGGTGGCAGTTCAGAGGAGGTTCACTAGATTGATTCCAGAGATGAGAGATTTGTCTTATGAAGAGAGATTAAGCAATTTAAGCCTATACTCTCTAGAGTTTAGAAGAATGAGGGAAGATCGAATTGAACAACATAAGATTATTAAAATTATTGACAAAGTAGATGTGGAGAGGATGTTTGCTCTTGTGGGACAATCAAGGACAAGTCGTCAAAGTTTTAGGATAAGGGGTGGGCAAATTTAAAACAGATGAGGAGAAAATACTTCTCTCAAAGAGTTATGAGTCTGTGGAATTCACTGTCCCAGAGTGCAGTGGATGCTGGGACATTGAGTAAACTTGAGATAGATAGATTTTTAATTAGCAATGGAATGAAGGGTTATAGAGAACAGGCAGGAATGTGGAATGGAGGCCAATTCAAGATCGGCCATGATAGTATTGAATGGCAGAGTAGGCTCGAGGAGCTGAACTGCCGGCTCCTACTCCTAGTTCTTATATTCCAAAATAAGTATGTGGAGAAGTCTGAAGTGATCCATGTTGGAAGGAAAAATTAAATTTAAAAAACTGGAAATGTACACAAATTACAGAAACATAACATACGGATATAGCAAGCAATTAAGGAAATAAATGTATCATAGCCCTTACAAAGGGCTTGGAGTATAAGAGTGAAGAGAGTCTTAGTGAGACCAGACCTGGAGAACTGTGCGCAGTTTTGGTCTACTTACTGAAGGTAGAAAAGCAACAAAGTTAGGGGAGTGCAACAAATGTTCACAAGACTGGTTCCTGGGATGTGGGGATTGACCTATGAGGAGAGATTGAATTGACTGGTCTAACATTCCCTGGAGTTTAGAAGAATAAGGTGATTGTATTAAATCACATATACAATCTTTTTTATTTAATGGGATGTGGGCATTAATGCAAGGCCAGCATTTGTTTCCCATCCTTAATTGTCTGAGATCAGAGTGACTTATTCAGCCCTTTCAAAGGGCAGTTAAGAATCAATGACATTGTTGTGAATCTAGAATGATGTATAGGCCAGGCCAGGCAAGGACTAGGGGGCATAGATTTAAGTTAAGAGGGGAAATAATTTCCTTCCCTAAAGGACATTAGTGAACCAAATGGGTTTTTACAACAATTAATGATAGTTTCCTGGTCACAATTACAGAGACTCATAGAATCATAGAATCTACAGGCCCTTAGGCCCAAGCTGGTTCATGCTGACCAAAATACCCATCTGAGCTAACCCCATTTGCCTGCATTTGGCCCATATCCCTCTAAACCTTTCCTATCCATGTATCTGTCCAAATGCCTTTTAAATGTTGTCAATGTCCCTGCCTCAACCACTTCCTCCAGCAGCTCATTCTACACACGTACCACCCTCTGTGTAAAAAAGTTGCTCCTCAGGTTCCCATTAATTCTTTCCCCTCTTAACTTAAATCTATGCCCTCTAGTTCTTGAATCCCCAACATTGGGAAAAAGACTGAGTGCATTCACCCTATCCATGCCTCTCACAATCTTATACACCTCTATAAGATTACCCTTCAGTCACCATGCCCCAAAGATGTGGGGCGGCACGGTAGCACAGTGGTTAGCACTGCTGCTTCACAGCTCCAGGGTCCCGGGTTCGATTCCCGGCTCGGGTCACTGTCTGTGTGGAGTTTGCACATTCTCCTCGTGTCTGCGTGGGTTTCCTCCGGGTGCTCCGGTTTCCTCCCACAGTCCAAAGATGTGCGGGTTAGGTTGATTGGCCAGGTTTAAAAATTGCCCCTTAGAGTCCTGGGATGTGTGGATTAGTGGGTAAATATGTGGGGGTAGGGCCTGGGTGGGATTGTGGTTGGTGCAGACTCGATGAGCCGAATGGCCTCCTTCTGCACTGTAGGATTTCTATGAAAGAAAAAAGTCCTAGGCTGTCCAATCTCTCCCTAGAACTAAGTCCCTTGAGTCCTGGCAACATCTTTGTAAACCTCTTCTGCACTCTATCCAGTTTAATAACATCGTTCCTATGGCAAGGCGACCAAAACTGAACACAATACTCCAGGTGCGGCCTCACCAACATCCTGTACAACTGCAACATAACTTCTCAACTTCTATACTCAGTGCCCTGACTGATGAAGGCCAGGATGCTAAAAGCCTTCTTCACTGCCCTATCTTCCTGTGACTCCACCTTTAGAGAACTTTGCACCTGAACTCCAAGGTCCCTCTGTTCCACGATACTCCCTGAGGTCCTGCCATTCACTGTGAAAATCCTACCTTGATTCGACTGTCCAAAATACAACACCTCACACTTATGTGTATTGAACTCCATTTGCCATTTCTCGGCCCACTTCCCCAACTGATCAATATCCTGCTACAATTTTTGATAACCTTCCTCACTGTCTACAATACCACCTATTTTAGTATCATCTACAAACTTACTGATCATGCCTTGTACATTCTCAACCAAATCATTGAAATAGATAACAAACAGCAATGGGCCCAACACTGACCCCTGAGGCACACCACTAGTCACAGTCCTCCAGTCCGACAAGCATCCTGCCACCATTACCCTCTGCTTCCTACCATCAAGCCAATCATATATCCAATTTACCAGCTCTCTCTGGATTCCATTTGATCTAAGGTTCCAGAATAGCCTATCATGTGAAACTTTATCAAAGGCCTTACTGAAGTCCATATAGACTATGTCCACCGCCCTGCCCTCATCAACTTCATCAAAGAACTCCAACAAATTTGTACGGCATGATCTCCCATGCACAAAGCTGTGCTGACTATTCCTAATCAAACCCTGTCTTTCCAAATGCCTGTATATCTTATCCCTCAGAATCCTCTCTAGCAACTTACCCACCACAGATGTTAGGCTTACCGGTCTCTCATCCCCAAGTTTTTCTTTGCAGCTCTTCTTAAATAAGGGCACAAAATTTGCTCCCCTCCAGTCTTCTGGTACCTCACCTGTGGCTAACGATGATGCAAATATCTCAGCCAGGGCTCCCACAATTTCTTCTCTAGCCTCACGCAGTGTTCTTGGGTATACCTGGTCAGGGCCAGGAGAATTAGCCACCATCATATATTTCAATAGTCCATCACCTCCTCTACTGTAATGCGAACTATCCCCAGCCTCCCATCCATTGACTCTGTCTTCATTTGCCGCTGCCTCGGCAAAGCAGCCAGCAAAATTAAGGACCTAATGCACCCTGGATATACTCCCTTCACCTTCTTCCGTCGGGAAAAAGATACAAAAGTCTGAGGTCATGTACCAACCGACTCAAGAACAGTTTCTTCCCTGCTGCCATCAGACTTTTGAATGGATTTATCTTGCATTAAGTTGATTTTTCTCTACACTCTAGCTATGACTGTAACACTACATTCTGTACTCTCTCCTTTCCTTCTCTATGAATGGTATGTTTTGTCTGTATAGCGTGCAAGAAACAATTCTTTTCACTGTCTGCTAATAAATCAAATCAATATATCGCCACTAACTTTCCCAGGTTCCCAAGTCTTCATGTATTTTTCCACGGCAAACACAGGAGAAATATTCATTGAGAACCTCGACCATCTCCTGCAGTTCCACACAAGTCCACTTTGGCCCTTGAGGGGTCCTATTTTCTCTCTCGTTATTCTTTTTCCTTCAATATTCTTAAAGAATCCCTTTGGATTCACCTTAATCCTTTCAGCCAAAGCTATCTCATGCCCCTTTTTTTTGCCCTCCTTCTTGAGTATACTCCTGTATCCCCTGTACACCTCCAGGGAGTCCCTTGATTCCAGCTGCATGTATCTGAGCTATGCCTCCTTCTTTTTCCTGGCCAAAGCCTCCATATGTTTTGTCATCCAGGGTTCCCCCTTCCTGCCTTGCCCTTCACCCTAACAGGAATAGATAGACCCTGAACTCCAGCTTTTTCACTTTTAAAGACTGGTTCCTGGCCGAGATCTATCCTGACATCAGCATCACTAAAAAACAGATGACCTGCTCATTGTGACATTGAGTTTGCTGTGTACAAACTGGCTGCTGCTGCCGATATCAGAATAGTGACAATACGCCAGAAGATTTAACTGCCTGATAAGCAATTTGGGATGTTGTGAAAGCTACTGTATAAATGCGTGGTTTTACTGCATTTTCCTCCCAAACTAATTCCATCCACACCCTGCCGCCCCCCACCCAGACTACTTGTGACACTAATAAATAAACTTAAACTTTAAAATTTTTAATCCCACTCCCTCTGCTCACACTCAGCCCCTCCCCCACTCCCTCTGCTCACACTCAGCCCCTCCCCCCACTCTGCTCACACTCAGCCCCTCCCCCCCACTCTGCTCACACTCAGCCCCTCTCCCCCACTCTGCTCACACTCAGCCCCTCCCCCACTCTGCTCACACTCAGCCCCTCCCCACTCCCTCTGCTCACACTCAGCCCCTCCCCCACTCTACTCACACTCAGCCCCTCCCCCCACTCTACTCACACTCAGCCCCTCCCCCCACTCTGCTCACACTCAGCCTCACCCCCCGCTCTGCTCACACTCATCCCCTCCCCCCCACGCTGCTCACACTCAGCCCCTCCCCTCCACACTGCTCACACTCAGCCCCTCCCCTCCACACTGCTCACACTCAGCCCCTCCCCCACTCTACTCACACTCAGCCCCTCCCTCCACCCTGCTCACACTCAGCCCCTCCCCCCACCCTGCTCACACTCAGCCCCTCCCCCCACCCTGCTCACACTCAGCCCCTCCCCCCACCCTGCTCACACTCAGCCCCTCCCCCCACCCTGCTCACACTCAGCCCCTCCCCCCACCCTGCTCACACTCAGCCCCTCCCCCCACCCTGCTCACACTCAGCCCCTCCCCCCACTCTAGATCACAGAATCCTACAGTGCAGAAAGAGGCCATTCGGCCCATCGAGTCTGCACCAACCACAATCCCACCCAGGCCCTATCCCCATATCCCTACATATTTACCCACTAATCCCTCTAACCTATGCATCCCGGGACACTAAGGGGCAATTTAGCATGGCCAATCAACCTAACCCACACATCTTTGGACTGTGGGAGGAAACCGGAGCACCCGGAGGAAACCCACACAGACACAGGAAGAATGTGCAAACTCCACACAGACACCGACCCGAGCCAGGAATCGAACCCCGGTCCCTGGAGCTGTGAAGCAGCAGTGCTAACCACTGTGCTACCGTGCCGCCCCAGGGAATGGATCAGAGAAAATAAAGCAATGCTGAGATTGTTGGAACACTGCAAGTGCAAATGGATTAGGGTGTCCCTGTGCTAAATGAATTAATGGCCTTTGTCTCACGAAGTTTGAAATACAAAGGCAAGGAAGAACTGATACTGTTATATAAAGCTTTGGATAGATTTCATCTAGAGGACTACATTCTGTTCTGGTGCCACACCTCCAAAAGGAAATACTGACCATGCGTTATACCAGGGCTCAGATTGTAAAATTACAAAGACAGGTTGCATAAACCAGGTTTGTATTCTTTTGGGTATAGATTTAGAATGTTAATAGGTTATCTAAGCAAGTTATTTGTTCTATTGAATCCCTTTGTCATTTCAAATAGAGAAAACTATTTTCTTTGGAGGAGTCCAGAACATGAGGGCATAATCTTAAAATTAAAGCTAGGCTACGAGGAGGGAAACTGAGATGCATTTATTCAAATACAAGAAATCTGGAACTCTCTCCCAAAGGGTAGGTGCCAAGGGGCGATTGGAGTTTAGATGATCAAGACTTTTGTTAGATTAGGGATAAGGAGCAAGATTGAGTAAATGGAGTTAAGGTCCAGCTTGAGAGACTAAATGGTCTATTCCTGTACTTACAATTTACTAAGAATATCAGCCATCGCTCGGCTATTAGTATGTTTACCTCAGAGTCAGAAGGTTGTGGTTTAAACCTCACACCAAGGACTTGAGCACCACAAGCCAGACTGATACCCCAGCACAGCAGTACAAGGGGGTGCTGCACTGTCAGAGGTGCCGGCTTTCAGATTACACATTAAACTGAGGCCCATCTGCTCTCAAGATCATCCCATGACACTACTTCAAAGAAGAGCAGGGCAGGTAGCCCCTGTCTCCAGGTCTCAACATCATAAAAACAGATTATCTGGTCATTATAACATTGCTGTTTGTGGAAGATGCTTTGTGCGAATTGGTTACCAGATTCCCAATGCTACAAGTGACTACACTTCATTAGCTGTGAAATCTTTGGACGATTGTTGAAGAAGGAAAAGGGTTAATTTTTTTTGTACTCAATGTATTTTGTACCTAAAAGGTTGAACTTTGTACCTGGAATGTATCACAAACATAACCCTTCCTTATGGCTAGTCTCCCCTTTGTTTATCTTGCTCCTGGCAGTAGTATAAGCCATTTGTTCATGGTTCCCTTGCTTGTTTATATCATTCTGATAAAACACACAGTTAAATGTAAATGTTGGGTGGTAAGTCTTACGTTTCCCGTAGGCTTGTGTATGATTTAAACAAAGGAAGCAGCTACCAAATGGTAGAGTGTGAGAATGGCCGTTTGAAGGAGGACTCCCACTGGGACAACTGCAATCGCACACAGTCACTTCAAAGGAAAGGCCGCGGGAAGAGCGGGGGACCAGAGGTTGCATCTTGACTACAACTACCAGGGGAATTGGGCTTTATAACTCAAGGATACCAGATAGTCTCTAACCATAAACCAGAATGTATCAGAAGCTGTTAAAGGAACTATAACTTATGATCAAGGACTGTTAACTGGACTTTGCTTCATGACTTGTATTGGGAACCCTGATGTATAAAGGTCCACACTTGTGTTGAGAGAGAACTTTGGCTTCCGCTTTCAAGGGGTCAGGTTCTCCCACAAGCTTGTGAGAATAAAGCCTACTCTATTTTGACTCATACCTGCCTCAAGAGGTATTTTTACCGACTTCATTTGGTGCCGAAAGCCGGGAGACACCCCGGGATCTGTTTGTGGGACTCTGTTTGCGGGCTCAGGTTGAATGGCCACAACCTGGATACTGGAATAGAGTTCTGAACCTAATAGGGTGAGTCAAACTACAGTGGGCTGATCATATGTGATGAGAGAGTGTGAGAGTGAAAGACGTCTGAACTGAACATATACGGACAAGGAGGCATTTGTCTTTAATACTCAAGTGAGTGTAAAGACTGGAGAAAAAGGTGCCTGAGGTGTGATGTTCAGACGTGAGTGAGAAAGAAACTGTCTGAGTGATCACCGGAGTAGAAGTAAGCTTAATAGTGTAAGTGATCGTACGGAGGGATTTGATCAACCCTGACAGGTAACACCAGACTCTGATAAGAGCAGCCTAGGAGTGGGAGAGCGAGAAGGGAGAATAGAAGGCTCCAGGTGGTGAGTATAAAACTTATCTGTATTATGGTGGGATCACAAGCACAAGGACAGTGGGGACTTCCGGAATCCCTGATAAATGAGTGTATGACTGAGAGGAACAAATTCATTAAACAGATGAGAAAAGGGGGGTGGAACTTATCCTGCCCTCTGGGCCAACAGCATAAGTGGTTGGGTAAAGAAAAGAGAAACATGACAAAGAAAATAGGAGTATTGTTAATACATCAGTTAGCTGGACTAATTGAGCAATAGTCACCTCTACTCAAAAGTGGAGTGAGGATAAAGAAAGGATTAGGGAGTTAGAATGCAGAGTAAGGGAACTGGAGAAACAAAACCAAGTATTAGAAGAAAAGCTATGGAGAGGGGAAACCATTCCTCTACCTCCTTATGAGTCCACACAACAGGAACTAAATGCTCTTCCAGAGGAATGGGAAGCACTAGAACACAACTTAATGCTAGTAACCCGAGGGGGAACAGATTCGCAGCCAAAAGTAAATTATGAACCATTCATCTCAGGTGAAAGGCAGCAGATAATGGCTTCCCTGGGTAAATTACAACCTAGAAGCGCAAGCACTAAATTCTGGGAAGAATTAGACACAATCTGGGTAGGACGCCAATTACACCTGAGAGACGTACACCAGCTGGTCAGGGCAGCCTGTCCAGCGGATAAGTGGAGGCAGGTAGCAGGTGGACCCGCCGCTCCTCCAGCACAGGATTATAGTGGGGGACGGTGGACACATGTAGTCGCCCTAACATCAGAGATAGATGCCCAACAGGCACCCTTCACCCAGTTTAAGGTAGAAATTCTGAGAGTATTAGGGAATGCTCCCACTAACTGGAGCAGAATGACCACAACGAAACAGCTAAAAGGGGAAGGAGCTTCTGAATGTGGGGGATGGTTGTTCCAGGTACATCAGGAGTGCTCTGGACAAGGAAACCCAAGTCGAGGAGATCGAGCGTTCATCCAGGCTTTTAAGGATGAATTCTTTAGTGTTCACCAAAAAATCCTTAAAATGGGAATTCTCAGTACCCCGAACTATGATGAGTTGGTAGAATGGGCTTGTGGCATACCTGGAGGTGGATAGGAGAAATCTTAATTTTTGTATTTCAGTGTGTTTGTGTGATCTGGTTTCTAGTTGAATGTAGGTGGTTGTTGTTGTATTAAATTGAGAGCAGGAATTGTCGAAGCCTTTGTTTGTTCTTGTGGAGTGTTTATTGCAGGTAATAAATGACCTTAGTTTAGCTTCAGGAGAGCTGGGGAGGTGTTAAGACTGTTAAAAGATTAAAGTGATAAGATTTCCTGAATTTACTTCTGTTTTGAGTTTTAATTACAGTTTGGAAGAAAGAATAAAAGTGACTGTCTTAATCCAAGTTCTGTATTCTTTTAAATGTTTTACTTACATCTCAGTTTAAGATGTTAAGTTTGAATGAGTGTTGGAAGCTTTCATGTGTGTCTGTGTGTGTTTAACAGAGTTGTTTGTTTTGATGTGATTTTACAACAGTGGGTTTGATACAGAGTTTAGATAAAATTAGAAGGTAAATTGAAATTTCAAAATCAAAGTACATAAACTGAAGTTGGAAATAGCCAATTTGAATTTTGATTAAACCTGTGTTTGACTTTTGTTAAGAAAGGATTTAAACCTTGGAGGGAACCATGTGCTCGCTCCTTTGTCTTAAAGTGAAGATTATGAGAGTTAGTTGAGAAATTGGGAGAAGAAATTAAGTAATTTTATGGAAAAGTAGATAAGCAAGAACAAAAGAATGAGGTAAATGTACTGTCTATGAGTCAGTTTAAAATATTTTAAGTTAAGTGAAATGAATTGTAATTCTGCTTATTTCAAGTTCCAGCAGGAGATTAATCAATTAAATCTTAGTTGCCAATGCAAATTGCCCTTAGACATGTCTGATAGTTTAATATTCTGTGACCTGGTTAAACTTATGTACTGCCGTTGGAATTGTATGTGCTATCTATTGTTCAAAGTTTGCCAAATATTGAGCACTGTCAAGCTTAAAATCTAGCCAGTTAAAATCAAACCAAAATGTTACTGATTAATTAACTAGTGTGTATTGTACCTACTTTGGTTTTGATTTGGTGCCTGTTGTTTTCCTCGAGTGCGGGGGGGGGGGTTTGATCTGGAGCTCAGTTTAAAATTGGAAACGGATTGGATTAAAGGGGTTTGGATATCACAGTTATGATGTGTAAAGTATGATATAACTGCCGCTTGATTATCTTTATTATACAGTATAGCACTGCTATATAGACCCGGAAATAAAATAAAATCCTGAAAAGCCTTCACCAATTTTGTATAATATAGTTATATATTATAGGTTGTGTAAACAGAATAAACATAATTCTGTAGGAGCTTCCTGTTTACCTCGCCATACAAATGATTAAACTAGAGATAATTTCGGGGTACATTATATAAAGATTGGAGCTGTATGGTATGTGATTTTAATGGGGAAAACGATGTCTTTTGATGAGATTATATACAAATGAATAGATGTCCAACTGCAGCCAAAAACCAGTGTAAAGTGTTATTTAATTCACACTAAGCTTTCTATGGAAGAGGGGTGTGTAGTTAACTGTATAATGTACTAGCTAAAGCCATACAGATATCAGGAAATTGTGGACAGAGATATTGCCCACTATACTGATGAGATTAAGAGTTGCCACAAACCGGACAACCGGATTAACCCTTTATGAAATTAATGACAGAATGGGCGATGATGTAGGTTCACTAAAAGATGAATTCAGGAGATATGTTTTGGAACTAAGCACCCAACTAAAAGGGATGTGCAAATTAGTAAAAGACAATCCAGAACAAAGAGACAGAGAGAGAGAGAGAGAGAGAGAGAGAGAGCTTGAAATGCTCCCTGACGGGCGGGAAGTTGTGTCCTAGTAAAAGCGCTACTTGACAAACCTGGGTTTGCCCCTAAATGAAAGGGCCCCTATAAAGTTAAAATTGTGTAGTGTGCTTAATTCACAGATATGCGAGACGGTTGACCTCCAAGCAAGCTGAACGGGTTCGCGGGCAGTGGCGCACGGGCGGTATAGCCTTTGGACCATTGTATAATGGTCGCGCGGGTTATTAGTTAAGTTATAGGATGATTTTCTTGCTGCTTCTCACGACCCTTGCCCTGCGAGTTACGGAGGGGAAGTATAGATGGAATTGTGTAGACTTGAAGATAGAGCATCGTAAGCATCTCTGTAATGATGGCTCTGTCTATTGTAACCTTCCGACACATGGAATAAGTCCCTGGGAGGTAACCCGTAGGGACCGCTGCTTGGGATTCCTTAACCATGCCATGTTGCCAACTCTGTTGGAGGGGCGAGGTGATTGGGGTCTCCCATGCATGTAATGTGGGTAACTAGGATTTTTGGTGCTTAGCTGAGGGACCGAGATGGATCTGTACCCGGCAACAGCAGAGGACTCGGGAGGATGTGTACATCAACATGAGATTTGGTTGATCCAAGCGATCATTGTACCAATCCTCTAAAATCCGACCCTATCACATGAACACTTTCATGTATATGTCTCACTTGTATGTATTGCAGTCAAAATTTTGAGCAAGTACGAAGGAAAGGGGGGGGAAGTCCTTTATTCCCTATCCCTTTGTCAACTCCAGGAATGGTAGAGGGGATTTCGAATCAGAATGGAACCCACGATGGGACAAGGAAAGTGACATTTAAAAAACCCCATCAGGCATGTTGTGAAAAACCAACAAGGGGGGATCTATTTGCTTGGTAAGAAACGGAACCATACCTGTGGGCCTCAGCTACTGTACCCAGCAGGTTAATGTCACCAGTGGTGCCTGGGCTTTGGTGCAACAGATTACACTCCATTGCCCCATTGCTGATGTCCTGGTCAGCCTCTCCTCTACTTATATGAGCAGCATGACTGCATATGATGGTACCTGTTTTGTCTGTGGAAACAATGCCTACCCATGGCTTCCTTAGGATTGGGTAGGATCGTGTTATTTAGCATATGTGGTACCCTATATTCACCATTATGCCGAGTGCAAGTGTACAGGCAGAAGGGGCAGACTTCCTGATGAAGGAGGTAGGCCCATATATATTGGTGACATTTGGCTCTGAATTGGTCATGGGGCCATGTTTGCACTTGGCCTCTGACCAAAAGGGGGGATTGAAGAAGGGAAAGGGTTAATGTTTTTTTGTACTCAATGTATTTTGTACCTAAAAGGTTGAACTTTGTACCTGGAATGTATCACAAACATAACCCTTCCTTATGGCTAGTCTCCCCTTTGTTTATATTGCTCCTGGTAGTAGTATAAGCCATTTGTTCATGGTTTCATCTTTTACTTTTAGTAGTATAAGCCATTTGTTCATGGTTCCCTCGCTTGTTTATATCATTCTGATAAAACACACAGTTAAATGTAAATGTTGGGTGATAAGTCTTACGTTTCCTGTAGGCTTGTGTATGATTTAAACAAAGGAAGCAGCTACCAAATGGTAGAGTGCGAGAATGGCCGTTTGAAGGAGGACTCCCACTGGGACAACTGCAATCGCACACAGTCACTTCAAAGGAAAGGCCGCGGGAAGAGCGGGGGACCAGAGGTTGCATCTTGACTACAACTACCAGGGGAATTGGGCTTTATGACCCAAGGATACCAGATAGTCTCTAACCATAAACCAAAGTGTATCAGAAACTGTTAAAGGAACTATAATTTATGATCAAGGACTGTTAACTGGACTTTGCTTCATGACTTGTATTGGGAACCCTGATGTATAAATGTCCACGCTTCTTGTGTTCAGAGAGAACTTTGGCTTCCACTTTCAAGGGGTCAGGTTCTCCCACAAGCTTGTGAGAATAAAGCCGACTCTATTTTGACTCATACCAGCCTCAAGAGGTATTTTTACCGACTTCAATTGTGAAAGGTGCTTTATAAATTCATGTATTCCTTTTGCTAAATCAATTATTTTGAATACGGTTACCTCCTGCCACCAAGGATCGCAGCCAAAAGAAGTCTTGGTGAGTCGGGGTACCCACACCAGATTTGGCACCGCTAGGAATGGATGCTTCTGTTGTCATGACTACCAGGGCTTTTAAAGCTGTTTGATCCTCATGCAAAACTACAAAAGAAATTAGCCAAGTTAATTGAGCACAGGATACCATACAAACACCACCGTCACTTTACCTCGTTTCAAATGTAATCTCTTTCAATATTCATTGATTTGGTGGAATATTAAAAGGGACAAGGAGGTGGGATAATAATGGCTGTGCTGAACGAGCAAAGAAGTGAAATTAGTCTGGGATGGACAGTAAAGCATGCGGAAAGTGAAGAGAATGGACTTGCTGAGATAATAAAAGGTTCTGGAGAATGAGGAAAATGGAATTGGGTTTGGTGGGTTAATAAAGGGCACAGGCAGAGCAGAAGAATAGAATTAGAGTGCTTGATATTCTAAAACATATGAAGAATGATAAGAGTGGGTTTGGACAAGGTTGGTCAGGAATGGTGCGGAGAAAGACTGGCAATGGGTGGTGGGGAGGGTCGCTGCTGGGAGTGATAATAAAAAGTTTAAGCTGGAATGTATGATAAGACCACCTTAGTTTGCAAATGTTGTTGAGAGTGAGGATAGCAGGATTGGACTCGATTGTTTACACAATTAAGAGCATTGAGAGAGAGCAAAATGTTACTGAGAGAGATATTAACATGTACAAGGAATGAACATCAGAGTGCGCGAGATACTAAAGGGTAAACAGGAGACTGGGACTAGAGAGGGTGAGGAATTAAAGATCATGGAGACAGAACAAAGATTAAATAAATTGGACATTAACGGGAAGATTTGAATAGGATAAGGAGGTGTTTTGGCAGAATATCAGACTGAATTTACAGCACATAGTGGCTTTGGGTCCAACTGGTCTATGCTGTTTTCCTTTATTCAATGCTTTGTTTCAGAGTTAAAGGAGCTTCCTCTGGCTTTACTTGATCTATTCCTATCAGTTTACCCTTCTATTCCTCTCTCTCTCATCTGCTTCCCCTAAAATGCATCTTTTCTATTTAGACAGCCACTCCCTTTGACAGTAATTTCCATATTCTCGCCTCTCTGGGGCAGCACGGTAGCACAGTGGTTAGCACTGCTGCTTCACAGCTCCAGGGTCCCGGGTTCGATTCCCGGCTCGGGTCACTGTGTGTGGAGTTTGCACATTCTCCTCGTGTCTGCGTGGGTTTCCTCCGGGTGCTCCGGTTTCCTCCCACAGTCCAAAGATGTGCGGGTTAGGTTGATTGGCCATGTTAAATTGCCCCTTAGTGTCCTGGGATGCGTAGGTTAGAGGGATTAGCGGGTAAAATATGTAGGGGTAGGGCCTGGGTGGGATTGTGGTCGGTGCAGACTCGATGGGCCGAATGGCCTCCTTCTGCACTGTAGGGTTTCTATGATTTCTAATTAAAGTTTCGTCTGAATTGCTGATCATCTTATATTTACGGCCCCAAGTTTTAGACTCTTCATAAGAAACATTTTCTTTGCACATACTCTATCAGACCACTTTATAATATTAAATACATCTGTCAAATTCCCTTTAAACTTGTCTCTTCCAGGGAATAAAGGGTCCCAGCCTGTTCAGTCTTTCCTGCTTGCTATTACCTCAGTCCTTCTGCTTCCTTTGCCCCTTCTCCAGCTTCCCTAGATCCTTTTTTATTCAGGGAATGTGAGCATCACTCACAAGAGCAACATTTATTGCCCATCATTAATTGCCCTGGGGAAGGTGGTGGTAAGCTGTCTTCTTGAATTGCGACAGTCGATGTGGTGTAGGTACACCCACATTGGGGGTTGAGGGGGAAGAGGAGGAGCAAGTGAAGAATCAGTGATATATTTCTAAGTCAGGGTGGTTTATGGCTTAGAGGGAATTTCATGTGATGGTGTTCCCATATATCTGCTGCCCTTGTCCTTCTAGATGGTAGTGGTTGTGGGTTGGAAGGTGTTGTCTAAGGAGCCTTGGTGAGCTCCTGCAGTACACACGGGTGCTAGTGTTCATCAGTGGTGGAGAGTGTGTATGTTTTTGGAAGGAATTCTTATCAAGTGGGTTGCCTTGTCCTGGATAATGTTTAGCTTCTTGAGTATTGTTGCACGCATCCAGGCAAGTGGAGAGTATTCCATCATCACTCCTGACCTGTGCTTTGTAGATGATGATATGGAGATGCCGGAGTTGGACTAGGGTGGACACAGTAAGAAGTCTCACAACACCAGGTTGAAGTCCAACAGGATAAAGGAGCAGTGCTCCAAAAGCTCGTGATTCCAAATAATTCCTGTTAATCTTTAACCTGGTGTTGTGAGATTTTTTTATTGTAGATGATGGACAGTCTTTGAGGAGTCAGGATGTGAGTCATTGCCTGGCACTTGTGGCATGAATGTTACTTGCCACTTGTCAGTCCAAGCCTGAATATTGTCCAGGTCTTGTTGCGTTTGGACAGGGACTGTTTCAGTATCTGAGGAGAAGCGAATGGTACTGAACATTGTGCACATCAGCAAACATCCCCACTTTTGACCTGACGATGGAAGGAAGGCCATTGATTAAGCAGCTGAAGATGTTTAGGCCTAACACTTTAGAAAGAAAGACTTCCATTTATATAGCATTTTCCAAACACTGGACATCTCAAAGCATAGCTTGAAGTGCAGTGGAGTGGATCAAAGACAAGTATTTTAAATTAAATAAGGGCAACGATGTGGGCATGAAAGTTGAGCTTGGTGGTGAGCTGGGATACTTAGTAAGAGGACAGATCAAGAGAAGCAGTGGCAGATATTTAATGGGATATTTTCAAATACTCAATAAGTATATCTTGCAGCCAGATCTCCATAATGTCTATCGCATCATATTTATTTACTTCAATGTATGCTATCAATTAGTTGACTTGATGCATGTTTCGCACATTAAGATGCAGAATCTTTAGTTTAGTCTTTTTCTATCTTTGTAACATCTAGTCTTGATTCTTTTTATGCTCTTGGGTTTTTTTCTCTCTGTCCCTTCCTGTTTTTCTGTCCCTCATTTCCCATTTTACTGTTTTTCTCTCTCCACTCGTCTCTTTCCATATTGGATCCTTTGCCCTCAACATTCAGGAGTGGCGACTGGTCCTGAACATTACATTGTTAACCAGAACGGTGCTCAATATTTCAAGTGTGGTCTAACGACAGAAATTTAACATAATGTCTCTGCTTTTGAATGGAATGTGTGGAGAAATTAACCC
>NW_027592026.1:0-65273 GCF_964213995.1 Mustelus asterias
CCCCCACACACAATAATCAGCCCCTCCCCCACACACAGTAATCAGCCCCTCCCCCCACACACTGTAATCAGCCCCTCCCCCACACACAGTAATCAGCCCCTCCCCCACACACAGTCATCAGCCCCTCCCCCACACACAGTAATCAGCCCCTCCCCCACACACAGTAATCAGCCCCTCCCCCACACACAGTAATCAGCCCCTCCCCCACACACAGTCATCAGCCCCTCCCCCCCACACAGTAATCAGCCCCTCCCCCACACACAATAATCAGCCCCTCCCCCACACACAGTAATCAGCCCCTCCCCCACACACTGTAATCAGCCCCTCCCCCACACACAGTAATCAGCCCCTCCCCCACACACAGTAATCAGCCCCTCCCCCACACACAGTCATCAGCCCCTCCCCCACCCACAGTTATCAGCCCCTCCCCCTCACACAGTAATCAGCCCCTCCCCCACACACAGTAATCAGCCCCTCCCCCACCCACAGTAATCAGCCCCTCCCCCACACACAGTAATCAGCCCCTCCCCCAAACAGAGTAATCTGCACCCTCCCCCACACACAGTAATCTGCCCCCTCCCCCTCACACAGTAATCAGCCCCTCCCCCACACACAGTAATCAGCCCCTCCCCCACACACAGTAATCAGCCCCTCCCCCTCACACAGTAATCAGACCCTCCCCCACACACAGTAATCTGCCCCTCCCCCGCACACAGTAATCGGCCACTCCCCCGCACACAGTAATCAGCCCCTCCCCCTCACACAGTAATCAGACCCTCCCCCACACACAGTAATCTGCCCCTCCCCCGCACACAGTAATCAGCCACTCCCCCGCACACAGTAATCAGCCCCTCCCCACAAACAGTAATCAGACCCTCCCCCACACACAGTAATCAGCCCCTCCCCCTCACACAGTAATCAGACCCTCCCCCACACACAGTAATCTGCCCCTCCCCCGCACACAGTAATCAGCCACTCCCCCGCACACAGTAATCAGCCCCTCCCCCACACACAGTAATCAGCCGTTCCCCATTCAGTAATCAGCCCCTCCCCCACACACAGTAATCAGCCCCTCCCCACACACAGTAATCAGCCCCTCCCCCACACACAGTAATCAGCCCCTCTCCCACACACAGTAATCAGCCCCTCCCCCACACACAGTAATCAGCCCCACCCCCACACACAGTAATCAGCCCCTCCCCCACACACAGTAATCAGCCCCTCCCCCATACACAGAAATCAGCGCCTCCCCCACACACGGTAACTAACCCCTCCCCCACGCACAGAAATCAGACCCCCCCACACACAATAATCAGCCCCCCTCCCACACACAGTAATCAGCCCCTCCCCCGCACACAGTAATCAGCCACTCCCCCGCACACAGTAATCAGCCCCTCCCCACAAACAGTAATCAGCCCCTCCCCCACACACAGTAATCAGCCCCTCCCCCTCACACAGTAATCAGCCCCTCCCCCGCACACAGTATTCAGCCCCTCCCCACACACACAGTAAGCATCCCCTCCCCCACTCACAATAATCACTCCCTCCCCCTCACACAGTAATCAGCCCCTCCCCCACACACAGTGATCATCCCCTCCCCCACACACAGTAATCTGCCCCCTCCCCCACACTCAGTAATCAGCCCTTCCCCAATCAGTAACCAGCCCCTCCCCACAAACAGTAATCAGCCCCTCCCCCACACACAGTAATCAGCCCCTCCCCCTCACACAGTAATCAGACCCTCCCCCACACACAGTAATCAGCCCCTCCCCCGCACACAGTAATCAGCCACTGCCCCGCACACAGTAATCAGCTCCTCCCCCACACACCGTAATCAGCCCTTCCCCATTCAGTAATCAGCCCCTCCCCCACACAGTAATCAGCCCATCCCCACACACAGTAATCAGCCCCTCCCCCACACACAGTAATCAGCCCCTCTCCCACACACAGTAATCAGCCCCTCCCCCAAACACAGAAATCAGGCCCTCCCCCACACACAGTAATCAACCCCTCCCCCACACACAGTAATCAGCCCCTCCCCCACACACAGTAATCAGCCCCTCCCCCACACACAGTATTCAGCCCCTCCCCCACACACAGTAATCAGCTCCTCCCCCACACACAGTAATCAGCTCTCCCCCACACACAGTAATCAGCCCCTCCCCCACACACAGTAATCAGCCCCTCCCCCACAAACAGTCATCAGCCCCTCCCCCACACACAGAAATCATCCCCTCCCCCACACACAGTAATCAACCCCTCCGCCACACACAGAAATCAGCCCCTCCCCCACACACAGTAATCAACCCCTCCGCCACACACAGTAATCACCCCTCCCCCACACACAGTATTCAGCCCCTCTCCCACACACAGTCATCAGCCCCTCCCCCACACACTGTAATCAGCCCCTCCCCCACACACAGTAATCAGCCCCTCCCCCGCACACAGTAATCAGCCAGTCCCCCGCACAGAGTAATCAGCCCCTCCCCCACACACAGTAATCAGCCTTTCCCCATTCAGTAATCAGCCCCTCCCCACACACAGTAATCAGCCCCTCCCCACACACAGTAATAAGCCCCACCCCCACACACAGTAATCAGCTCCTCCCCCCCCACACAGTAATCAGCGCCTCCCCCACACACAGTAATCAGCTCCTCTCCCACACACAGTAATCAGGCGCTCCCCCAAACACAGTAATCAGCCCCTCCCCCACACACAGTAATCAGCCCCTCCCCCACACACAGTAATCAGCTCCTCTCCCGCACACAGTAATCAGGCCCTCTCCCACACACAGAAATCAGCCCCTCCCCCACACACAGTAATCAGCCCCTCTCCCACACACAGTAATCAGCCCCTCCCCCACAAACAGTAATCAGCCCCTCCCCCACACACAGTAATCAGCCCCTCCCCAACACACAGTAATCAGCCCCTCCCCCACAAACAGTCATCAGCCCCTCCCCCACACACAGTAATCAGCCCCTCCCCAACACACAGTAATCAGCCCCTCCCCAACACACAGTAATCAGCCCCTCCCCCACACACAGTAATCAGCCCCTCCCCCACACACAGTAATCAGCGCCTCCCCCAAACACAGTAATCAGCCCCTCTCCCACACACAGTAATCAGCTCCTCCCCCACACACAGTAATCAGCCCCTCCCCCACACACAGTAATCATCCCCACCCCCACACACAGTAATCAGCCCCTCCCCCACACACAGTCATCAGCCCCTCCCCCACACACAGTAATCAGCCCCTCCCCCACACACAGTAATCAGCCCCTCCCCCACACACAGTAATCAGCCCCTCCCCCACACACAGTCATCAGCCCCTCCCCCCCACACAGTAATCAGCCCCTCCCCCACACACAATAATCAGCCCCTCCCCCACACACAGTAATCAGCCCCTCCCCCACACACTGTAATCAGCCCCTCCCCCACACACAGTAATCAGCCCCTCCCCCACACACAGTCATCAGCCCCTCCCCCACACACAGTAATCAGCCCCTCCCCCACACACAGTAATCAGCCCCTCCCCCACACACAGTAATCAGCCCCTCCCCCACACACAGTCATCAGCCCCTCCCCCCCACACAGTAATCAGCCCCTCCCCCACACACAATAATCAGCCCCTCCCCCACACACAGTAATCAGCCCCTCCCCCACACACTGTAATCAGCCCCTCCCCCACACACAGTAATCAGCCCCTCCCCCACACACAGTAATCAGCCCCTCCCCCACACACAGTCATCAGCCCCTCCCCCACCCACAGTTATCAGCCCCTCCCCCTCACACAGTAATCAGCCCCTCCCCCACACACAGTAATCAGCCCCTCCCCCACCCACAGTAATCAGCCCCTCCCCCACACACAGTAATCAGCCCCTCCCCCAAACAGAGTAATCTGCACCCTCCCCCACACACAGTAATCTGCCCCCTCCCCCTCACACAGTAATCAGCCCCTCCCCCACACACAGTAATCAGCCCCTCCCCCACACACAGTAATCAGCCCCTCCCCCTCACACAGTAATCAGACCCTCCCCCACACACAGTAATCTGCCCCTCCCCCGCACACAGTAATCGGCCACTCCCCCGCACACAGTAATCAGCCCCTCCCCCTCACACAGTAATCAGACCCTCCCCCACACACAGTAATCTGCCCCTCCCCCGCACACAGTAATCAGCCACTCCCCCGCACACAGTAATCAGCCCCTCCCCACAAACAGTAATCAGACCCTCCCCCACACACAGTAATCAGCCCCTCCCCCTCACACAGTAATCAGACCCTCCCCCACACACAGTAATCTGCCCCTCCCCCGCACACAGTAATCAGCCACTCCCCCGCACACAGTAATCAGCCCCTCCCCCACACACAGTAATCAGCCGTTCCCCATTCAGTAATCAGCCCCTCCCCCACACACAGTAATCAGCCCCTCCCCACACACAGTAATCAGCCCCTCCCCCACACACAGTAATCAGCCCCTCTCCCACACACAGTAATCAGCCCCTCCCCCACACACAGTAATCAGCCCCACCCCCACACACAGTAATCAGCCCCTCCCCCACACACAGTAATCAGCCCCTCCCCCATACACAGAAATCAGCGCCTCCCCCACACACGGTAACTAACCCCTCCCCCACGCACAGAAATCAGACCCCCCCACACACAATAATCAGCCCCCCTCCCACACACAGTAATCAGCCCCTCCCCCGCACACAGTAATCAGCCACTCCCCCGCACACAGTAATCAGCCCCTCCCCACAAACAGTAATCAGCCCCTCCCCCACACACAGTAATCAGCCCCTCCCCCTCACACAGTAATCAGACCCTCCCCCACACACAGTAATCTGCCCCTCCCCCGCACACAGTAATCAGCCACTCCCCCGCACACAGTAATCAGCCCCTCCCCCACACACAGTAATCAGCCGTTCCCCATTCAGTAATCAGCCCCTCCCCCACACATAGTAATCAGCCCCTCCCCACACACAGTAATCAGCCCCTCCCCCACACACAGTAATCAGCCCCCCTCCCACACACAGTAATCAGCCCCTCCCCCGCACACAGTAATCAGCCACTCCCCCGCACACAGTAATCAGCCCCTCCCCACAAACAGTAATCAGCCCCTCCCCCACACACAGTAATCAGCCCCTCCCCCTCACACAGTAATCAGACCCTCCCCCACACACAGTAATCTGCCCCTCCCCCGCACACAGTAATCAGCCACTCCCCCGCACACAGTAATCAGCCCCTCCCCCACACACAGTAATCAGCCGTTCCCCATTCAGTAATCAGCCCCTCCCCCACACATAGTAATCAGCCCCTCCCCACACACAGTAATCAGCCCCTCTCCCACACACAGTAATCAGCCCCTCCCCCACACACAGTAATCAGCCCCACCCCCACACAGAGTAATCAGCCCCTCCCCCACACACAGTAATCAGCCCCTCCCCCATACACAGAAATCAGCGCCTCCCCCACACACGGTAACTAACCCCTCCCCCACGCACAGAAATCAGACCCCCCCACACACAATAATCAGCCCCCCTCCCACACACAGTAATCAGCCCTCCCCCACACACAGTAATCAGCCCTCCCCCACACACAGTAATCAGCCCCTCTCCCACACACAGTAATCAGCCCCTCCCCCACACACAGTAATCATCCCCTCCCCTGCACACACTAATCAGCCCCTCTCCCACACACAGTAATCAGCCCCTCCCCCACACACAGAAATCAGGCCCTCCCCCACACACAGTAATCAGCCCCTCCCCCACACACAGTAATCAGGCCCTCCCCCACACACAGTATTCAGCCCCTCCCCCACACACAGTAATCAGCTCCTCCACCACACACAGTAATCAGCTCTCCCCCACACACAGTAATCAGCTCCTCTCCCACACACAGTAATCAGCCCCTCCCCCGCACACAGTAATCAGGCCCTCTCCCACACACAGAAATCAGCCCCTCCCCCACACACAGTAATCAGCCCCTCTCCCACACATAGTAATCAGCCCCTCCCCCACACACAGTAATCAGCCCCTCCCCCACACACAGTAATCAGCCCCTCCCCCACACACAGTAATCAGCCCCTCCCCCACAAACAGTCATCAGCCCCTCCCCCACACACAGAAATCATCCCCTCCCCCACACACCGTAATCAACCCCTCCCCCACACACAGAAATCAGCCCCTCCCCCACACACAGTAATCAACCCCTCCCCCACACACAGTAATCACCCCTCCCCCACACACAGTATTCAGCCCCTCCCCCACACACAGTAATCAGCCCCTCCCCCACACACAGTAATCAGCCCCTCCCCCACACACAGTAATCAGCCTCTCCCCCACACACAGTAACCAGCCACTCCCCCACACACAGTAATAAGACCCTCCCCCACACACAGAAAAACAGCGCCTCTCCCACACACAGTAATATGCCCCTCCCCCACACACAGTAATCAGCCCCTCCCCCACACACAGTAAACAGCCCCTCCCCCACACACAGTAATCAGCCCCTCCCCCACACACAGTAATCACCCCCTCCCCCACACACAGTAATCAGCCCCTACCCCACACACAAAGTAACCAGCCCCTCCCCCACAAACAATAATCAGCCCCTCCCCCACACACAGTAATCAGCCCCTCCCCCACACACAGAAATCAGCCCCTCCCCCACACAGTAATCAGCCCCTCCCCCACACACAGTAATCAGCCCCTCTCCCACACACAGTAATCAGCCCCTCCCCCACACACAGTAATCAGCCCCTCCCCCACACACAGTAATCAGCCCCTCCCCACAAACAGTAATCAGCCCCTCCCCCACACACAGTAATCAGCCCCTCCCCCACACACACTAATCAGCCCCTCCCCCCACACACAGTAATCAGCCCCTCCCCAAACACAGTAATCAGCCCCTCCCCCACACACAGTAAGCAGCCCCTCCCCCACACACAGTAATCTGCCCCCTCCCCCACACACAGTGATCAGCCCCTCCCCCACACACAGTAATCAGCTCCTCCCCCACACACAGTGATCAGCCCCTCCCTCACACACAGTAATCTGCCCCCTCCCCCACACACAGTAATCAGCCCCTCCCCAACACACAGTGATCATCCCCTCCCCCACACACAGTAATCTGCCCCCTCCCCAACACACAGTGATCATCCCCTCCCCCACACACAGTAATCTGCCCCCTCCCCCACACACAGTAATCAGCCCCTCCCCAACACACAGTGATCATCCCCTCCCCCACACACAGTAATCTGCCCCCTCCCCCACACACAGTGATCAGCCCCTCCCCAACACACAGTGATCATCCCCTCCCCCACACACAGTAATCTGCCCCCTCCCCCACACACAGTAATCAGCGCCTCCCCAACACACAGTGATCATCCCCTCCCCCACACACAGTAATCTGCCCCCTCCCCCACACACAGTGATCAGCCCCTCCCCAACACACAGTGATCATCCCCTCCCCCACACACAGTAATCTGCCCCCTCCCCCACACACAGTAATCTGCCCCCTCCCCCACACACAGTAATCAGCTCCTCTCCCGCACACAGTAATCAGGCCCTCTCCCACACACAGAAATCAGCCCCTCCCCCACACACAGTAATCAGCCCCTCTCCCACACACAGTAATCAGCCCCTCCCCCACACACAGTAATCAGCCCCTCCCCCACACACAGTAATCCGCCCCTCCCCAACACACAGTAATCAGCCCGTCCCCCACAAACAGTCATCAGCCCCTCCCACACACACAGAAATCATCCCCTCCCCCACACACCGTAATCAACCCCCCCCCACACACAGTAATCAGCTCCTCCCCCACACACAGTAATCAGCCCCTCTCCCACACACAGTACTCAGCCCCTCACCCACACACAGTAATCAGCCCCTCCCCCACACACAGTACTCAGCCCCTCACCCACACACAGTAATCTGCCCCTCCCCCACACACAGTAATCATCCCCACCCCCACACACAGTAATCAGCCCCTCCCCCACACACAGTAATCATCCCCACCCCCACACACAGTAATCAGCCCCTCCCCCACACACAGTCATCAGCCCCTCCCCCACACACAGTAATCAGCCCCTCCCCCACACACAGTAATCAGCCCCTCCCCCACACACAGTAATCAGCCCCTCCCCCACACACTGTAATCAGCCCCTCCCCCACACACTGTAATCAGCCCCTCCCCCACACACAGTAATCAGCCCCTCCCCCACACAGAGTCATCAGCCCCTCCCCCACCCACAGTAATCAGCCCCTCCCCCTCACACAGTAATCAGCCCCTCCCCCACACACAGTAATCAGCCCCTCCCCCAAACAGAGTAATCAGCCCCTCCCCCAAACAGAGTAATCAGCCCCTCCCCCACCCACAGTAATCAGCCCCTCCCCCACCCACAGTAATCAGCCCCTCCCCCAGAGTAATCAGCCCCTCCCCCACACAAAGTAATCATCCCCTCCCCCGCACACACGATTCAGCCCCTCCCCCACCCACAGTAATCAGCCCCTCCCCCACCCACAGTAATCAGCCCCTCCCCCAAACAGAGTAATCAGCCCCTCCCCCACACAAAGTAATCATCCCCTCCCCCGCACACACGATTCAGCCCCTCCCCCACACACAGTAATCAGCCCCTCCCCCACAAACAGTCATCAGCCCCTCCCCCACACACAGAAATCATCCCCTCCCCCACACACAGTAATCAACCCCTCCGCCACACACAGAAATCAGCCCCTCCCCCACACACAGTAATCAACCCCTCCGCCACACACAGTAATCACCCCTCCCCCACACACAGTATTCAGCCCCTCTCCCACACACAGTAATCAGCCCCTCCCCCACACACAGTAATCAGCCCCTCCCCCACACACAGTAATCAGCCCCTCCCCCGCACACAGTAATCAGCCAGTCCCCCGCACAGAGTAATCAGCCCCTCCCCCACACACAGTAATCAGCCTTTCCCCATTCAGTAATCAGCCCCTCCCCACACACAGTAATCAGCCCCTCCCCACACACAGTAATAAGCCCCACCCCCACACACAGTAATCAGCTCCTCCCCCCCCACACAGTAATCAGCGCCTCCCCCACACACAGTAATCAGCTCCTCTCCCACACACAGTAATCAGGCGCTCCCCCAAACACAGTAATCAGCCCCTCCCCCACACACAGTAATCAGCCCCTCCCCCACACACAGTAATCAGCTCCTCTCCCGCACACAGTAATCAGGCCCTCTCCCACACACAGAAATCAGCCCCTCCCCCACACACAGTAATCAGCCCCTCTCCCACACACAGTAATCAGCCCCTCCCCCACAAACAGTAATCAGCCCCTCCCCCACACACAGTAATCAGCCCCTCCCCAACACACAGTAATCAGCCCCTCCCCCACAAACAGTCATCAGCCCCTCCCCCACACACAGTAATCAGCCCCTCCCCAACACACAGTAATCAGCCCCTCCCCAACACACAGTAATCAGCCCCTCCCCCACACACAGTAATCAGCCCCTCCCCCACACACAGTAATCAGCGCCTCCCCCAAACACAGGAATCAGCCCCTCTCCCACACACAGTAATCAGCTCCTCCCCCACACACAGTAATCAGCCCCTCCCCCACACACAGTAATCATCCCCACCCCCACACACAGTAATCAGCCCCTCCCCCACACACAGTCATCAGCCCCTCCCCCACACACAGTAATCAGCCCCTCCCCCACACACAGTAATCAGCCCCTCCCCCACACACAGTAATCAGCCCCTCCCCCACACACAGTCATCAGCCCCTCCCCCCCACACAGTAATCAGCCCCTCCCCCACACACAATAATCAGCCCCTCCCCCACACACAGTAATCAGCCCCTCCCCCACACACTGTAATCAGCCCCTCCCCCACACACAGTAATCAGCCCCTCCCCCACACACAGTCATCAGCCCCTCCCCCACACACAGTAATCAGCCCCTCCCCCACACACAGTAATCAGCCCCTCCCCCACACACAGTAATCAGCCCCTCCCCCACACACAGTCATCAGCCCCTCCCCCCCACACAGAAATCAGCCCGTCCCCCACACACAATAATCAGCCCCTCCCCCACACACAGGAATCAGCCCCTCTCCCACACACAGTAATCAGCTCCTCCCCCACACACAGTAATCAGCCCCTCCCCCACACACAGTAATCATCCCCACCCCCACACACAGTAATCAGCCCCTCCCCCACACACAGTCATCAGCCCCTCCCCCACACACAGTAATCAGCCCCTCCCCCACACACAGTAATCAGCCCCTCCCCCACACACAGTAATCAGCCCCTCCCCCACACACAGTCATCAGCCCCTCCCCCCCACACAGTAATCAGCCCCTCCCCCACACACAATAATCAGCCCCTCCCCCACACACAGTAATCAGCCCCTCCCCCACACACTGTAATCAGCCCCTCCCCCACACACAGTAATCAGCCCCTCCCCCACACACAGTCATCAGCCCCTCCCCCACACACAGTAATCAGCCCCTCCCCCACACACAGTAATCAGCCCCTCCCCCACACACAGTAATCAGCCCCTCCCCCACACACAGTCATCAGCCCCTCCCCCCCACACAGTAATCAGCCCCTCCCCCACACACAATAATCAGCCCCTCCCCCACACACAGTAATCAGCCCCTCCCCCACACACTGTAATCAGCCCCTCCCCCACACACAGTAATCAGCCCCTCCCCCACACACAGTAATCAGCCCCTCCCCCACACACAGTCATCAGCCCCTCCCCCACCCACAGTTATCAGCCCCTCCCCCTCACACAGTAATCAGCCCCTCCCCCACACACAGTAATCATCCCCTCCCCTGCACACACTAATCAGCCCCTCTCCCACACACAGTAATCAGCCCCTCCCCCACACACAGAAATCAGGCCCTCCCCCACACACAGTAATCAGCCCCTCCCCCACACACAGTAATCAGGCCCTCCCCCACACACAGTATTCAGCCCCTCCCCCACACACAGTAATCAGCCCCTCTCCCACACACAGTAATCAGCTCCTCCACCACACACAGTAATCAGCTCTCCCCCACACACAGTAATCAGCTCCTCCCCCACACACAGTAATCAGCCCCTCTCCCACACACAGTAATCAGCCCCTCCCCCGCACACAGTAATCAGGCCCTCTCCCACACACAGAAATCAGCCCCTCCCCCACACACAGTAATCAGCCCCTCTCCCACACATAGTAATCAGCCCCTCCCCCACACACAGTAATCAGCCCCTCCCCCACACACAGTAATCAGCCCCTCCCCCACACACAGTAATCAGCCCCTCCCCCACAAACAGTCATCAGCCCCTCCCCCACACACAGAAATCATCCCCTCCCCCACACACCGTAATCAACCCCTCCCCCACACACAGAAATCAGCCCCTCCCCCACACACAGTAATCAACCCCTCCCCCACACACAGTAATCACCCCTCCCCCACACACAGTATTCAGCCCCTCCCCCACACACAGTAATCAGCCCCTCCCCCACACACAGTAATCAGCCCCTCCCCCACACACAGTAATCAGCCTCTCCCCCACACACAGTAACCAGCCACTCCCCCACACACAGTAATAAGACCCTCCCCCACACACAGAAAAACAGCGCCTCTCCCACACACAGTAATATGCCCCTCCCCCACACACAGTAATCAGCCCCTCCCCCACACACAGTAATCACCCCCTCCCCCACACACAGTAATCAGCCCCTACCCCACACACAAAGTAACCAGCCCCTCCCCCACAAACAATAATCAGCCCCTCCCCCACACACAGTAATCAGCCCCTCCCCCACACACAGAAATCAGCCCCTCCCCCACACAGTAATCAGCCCCTCCCCCACACACAGTAATCAGCCCCTCTCCCACACACAGTAATCAGCCCCTCCCCCACACACAGTAATCAGCCCCTCCCCCACACACAGTAATCAGCCCCTCCCCCACACACACTAATCAGCCCCTCCCCCCACACACAGTAATCAGCCCCTCCCCACACACAGTAATCAGCCCCTCCCCCACACACAGTAAGCAGCCCCTCCCCCACACACAGTAATCAGCCCCTCCCCAACACACAGTGATCATCCCCCCTCCCCCCCACACACAGTAATCTGCCCCCTCCCCCACACACAGTGATCAGCCCCTCCCCAACACACAGTGATCATCCCCTCCCCCACACACAGTAATCTGCCCCCTCCCCCACACACAGTAATCAGCGCCTCCCCAACACACAGTGATCATCCCCTCCCCCACACACAGTAATCTGCCCCTCCCCCACACACAGTGATCAGCCCCTCCCCAACACACAGTGATCATCCCCTCCCCCACACACAGTAATCTGCCCCCTCCCCCACACACAGTAATCTGCCCCCTCCCCCACACACAGTAATCAGCTCCTCTCCCGCACACAGTAATCAGGCCCTCTCCCACACACAGAAATCAGCCCCTCCCCCACACACAGTAATCAGCCCCTCTCCCACACACAGTAATCAGCCCCTCCCCCACACACAGTAATCAGCCCCTCCCCCACACACAGTAATCCGCCCCTCCCCAACACACAGTAATCAGCCCCTCCCCCACAAACAGTCATCAGCCCCTCCCACACACACAGAAATCATCCCCTCCCCCACACACCGTAATCAACCCCCCCCCACACACAGTAATCAGCTCCTCCCCCACACACAGTAATCAGCCCCTCTCCCACACACAGTACTCAGCCCCTCACCCACACACAGTAATCAGCCCCTCCCCCACACACAGTACTCAGCCCCTCACCCACACACAGTAATCTGCCCCTCCCCCACACACAGTAATCATCCCCACCCCCACACACAGTAATCAGCCCCTCCCCCACACACAGTAATCATCCCCACCCCCACACACAGTAATCAGCCCCTCCCCCACACACAGAAATCAGGCCCTCCCCCACACACAGTAATCAGCCCCTCCCCCACACACAGTAATCAGCCCCTCCCCCACACACAGTAATCAGCCCCTCCCCCACACACTGTAATCAGCCCCTCCCCCACACACTGTAATCAGCCCCTCCCCCACACACAGTAATCAGCCCCTCCCCCACACAGAGTCATCAGCCCCTCCCCCACCCACAGTAATCAGCCCCTCCCCCTCACACAGTAATCAGCCCCTCCCCCACACACAGTAATCAGCCCCTCCCCCAAACAGAGTAATCAGCCCCTCCCCCAAACAGAGTAATCAGCCCCTCCCCCACCCACAGTAATCAGCCCCTCCCCCACACACAGTAATCAGCCCCTCCCCCAGAGTAATCAGCCCCTCCCCCACACAAAGTAATCATCCCCTCCCCCGCACACACGATTCAGCCCCTCCCCCACCCACAGTAATCAGCCCCTCCCCCACCCACAGTAATCAGCCCCTCCCCCAAACAGAGTAATCAGCCCCTCCCCCACACAAAGTAATCATCCCCTCCCCCGCACACACGATTCAGCCCCTCCCCCACACACAGTAATCAGCCCCTCCCCCACAAACAGTCATCAGCCCCTCCCCCACACACAGAAATCATCCCCTCCCCCACACACAGTAATCAACCCCTCCGCCACACACAGAAATCAGCCCCTCCCCCACACACAGTAATCAACCCCTCCGCCACACACAGTAATCACCCCTCCCCCACACACAGTATTCAGCCCCTCTCCCACACACAGTAATCAGCCCCTCCCCCACACACAGTAATCAGCCCCTCCCCCACACACAGTAATCAGCCCCTCCCCCGCACACAGTAATCAGCCAGTCCCCCGCACAGAGTAATCAGCCCCTCCCCCACACACAGTAATCAGCCTTTCCCCATTCAGTAATCAGCCCCTCCCCACACACAGTAATCAGCCCCTCCCCACACACAGTAATAAGCCCCACCCCCACACACAGTAATCAGCTCCTCCCCCCCCACACAGTAATCAGCGCCTCCCCCACACACAGTAATCAGCTCCTCTCCCACACACAGTAATCAGGCGCTCCCCCAAACACAGTAATCAGCCCCTCCCCCACACACAGTAATCAGCCCCTCCCCCACACACAGTAATCAGCTCCTCTCCCGCACACAGTAATCAGGCCCTCTCCCACACACAGAAATCAGCCCCTCCCCCACACACAGTAATCAGCCCCTCTCCCACACACAGTAATCAGCCCCTCCCCCACAAACAGTAATCAGCCCCTCCCCCACACACAGTAATCAGCCCCTCCCCAACACACAGTAATCAGCCCCTCCCCCACAAACAGTCATCAGCCCCTCCCCCACACACAGTAATCAGCCCCTCCCCAACACACAGTAATCAGCCCCTCCCCAACACACAGTAATCAGCCCCTCCCCCACACACAGTAATCAGCCCCTCCCCCACACACAGTAATCAGCGCCTCCCCCAAACACAGGAATCAGCCCCTCTCCCACACACAGTAATCAGCTCCTCCCCCACACACAGTAATCAGCCCCTCCCCCACACACAGTAATCATCCCCACCCCCACACACAGTAATCAGCCCCTCCCCCACACACAGTCATCAGCCCCTCCCCCACACACAGTAATCAGCCCCTCCCCCACACACAGTAATCAGCCCCTCCCCCACACACAGTAATCAGCCCCTCCCCCACACACAGTCATCAGCCCCTCCCCCCCACACAGTAATCAGCCCCTCCCCCACACACAATAATCAGCCCCTCCCCCACACACAGTAATCAGCCCCTCCCCCACACACTGTAATCAGCCCCTCCCCCACACACAGTAATCAGCCCCTCCCCCACACACAGTCATCAGCCCCTCCCCCACACACAGTAATCAGCCCCTCCCCCACACACAGTAATCAGCCCCTCCCCCACACACAGTAATCAGCCCCTCCCCCACACACAGTCATCAGCCCCTCCCCCCCACACAGTAATCAGCCCCTCCCCCACACACAATAATCAGCCCCTCCCCCACACACAGTAATCAGCCCCTCCCCCACACACTGTAATCAGCCCCTCCCCCACACACAGTAATCAGCCCCTCCCCCACACACAGTAATCAGCCCCTCCCCCACACACAGTCATCAGCCCCTCCCCCACCCACAGTTATCAGCCCCTCCCCCTCACACAGTAATCAGCCCCTCCCCCACACACAGTAATCAGCCCCTCCCCCACCCACAGTAATCAGCCCCTCCCCCACACACAGTAATCAGCCCCTCCCCCAAACAGAGTAATCTGCACCCTCCCCCACACACAGTAATCTGCCCCCTCCCCCTCACACAGTAATCAGCCCCTCCCCCACACACAGTAATCAGCCCCTCCCCCACACACAGTAATCAGCCCCTCCCCCTCACACAGTAATCAGACCCTCCCCCACACACAGTAATCTGCCCCTCCCCCGCACACAGTAATCGGCCACTCCCCCGCACACAGTAATCAGCCCCTCCCCCTCACACAGTAATCAGACCCTCCCCCACACACAGTAATCTGCCCCTCCCCCGCACACAGTAATCAGCCACTCCCCCGCACACAGTAATCAGCCCCTCCCCACAAACAGTAATCAGACCCTCCCCCACACACAGTAATCAGCCCCTCCCCCTCACACAGTAATCAGACCCTCCCCCACACACAGTAATCTGCCCCTCCCCCGCACACAGTAATCAGCCACTCCCCCGCACACAGTAATCAGCCCCTCCCCCACACACAGTAATCAGCCGTTCCCCATTCAGTAATCAGCCCCTCCCCCACACACAGTAATCAGCCCCTCCCCACACACAGTAATCAGCCCCTCCCCCACACACAGTAATCAGCCCCTCTCCCACACACAGTAATCAGCCCCTCCCCCACACACAGTAATCAGCCCCACCCCCACACACAGTAATTAGCCCCTCCCCCACACACAGTAATCAGCCCCTCCCCCATACACAGAAATCAGCGCCTCCCCCACACACGGTAACTAACCCCTCCCCCACGCACAGAAATCAGACCCCCCCACACACAATAATCAGCCCCCCTCCCACACACAGTAATCAGCCCCTCCCCCGCACACAGTAATCAGCCACTCCCCCGCACACAGTAATCAGCCCCTCCCCACAAACAGTAATCAGCCCCTCCCCCACACACACTAATCAGCCCCTCCCCCTCACACAGTAATCAGACCCTCCCCCACACACAGTAATCTGCCCCTCCCCCGCACACAGTAATCAGCCACTCCCCCGCACACAGTAATCAGCCCCTCCCCCACACACAGTAATCAGCCGTTCCCCATTCAGTAATCAGCCCCTCCCCCACACATAGTAATCAGCCCCTCCCCACACACAGTAATCAGCCCCTCCCCCACACACAGTAATCAGCCCCCCTCCCACACACAGTAATCAGCCCCTCCCCCGCACACAGTAATCAGCCACTCCCCCGCACACAGTAATCAGCCCCTCCCCACAAACAGTAATCAGCCCCTCCCCCACACACAGTAATCAGCCCCTCCCCCTCACACAGTAATCAGACCCTCCCCCACACACAGTAATCTGCCCCTCCCCCGCACACAGTAATCAGCCACTCCCCCGCACACAGTAATCAGCCCCTCCCCCACACACAGTAATCAGCCGTTCCCCATTCAGTAATCAGCCCCTCCCCCACACATAGTAATCAGCCCCTCCCCACACACAGTAATCAGCCCCTCCCCCACACACAGTAATCAGCCCCTCTCCCACACACAGTAATCAGCCCCTCCCCCACACACAGTAATCAGCCCCACCCCCACACAGAGTAATCAGCCCCTCCCCCACACACAGTAATCAGCCCCTCCCCCATACACAGAAATCAGCTCCTCACCCACACACAGTAATCAGCTCCTCTCCTGCACACAGTAATCAGGCCCTCTCCCACACACAGAAATCAGCCCCTCCCCCACACACAGTAATCAGCCCCTCCCCCACACACAGCAATCAGCCCCTCCCCCACACACAGTAATCCGCCCCTCCCCAACACACAGTAATCAGCCCCTCCCCCACAAACAGTCATCAGCCCCTCCCACACACACAGAAATCATCCCCTCCCCCACACACCGTAATCAACCCCCCCCCACACACAGTAATCAGCTCCTCCCCCACACACAGTAATCAGCCCCTCTCCCACACACAGTACTCAGCCCCTCACCCACACACAGTAATCAGCCCCTCCCCCACACACAGTACTCAGCCCCTCACCCACACACAGTAATCTGCCCCTCCCCCACACACAGTAATCTGCCCCTCCCCCACACACAGTAATCATCCCCACCCCCACACACAGTAATCAGCCCCTCCCCCACACACAGTAATCATCCCCACCCCCACACACAGTAATCAGCCCCTCCCCCACACACAGTCATCAGCCCCTCCCCCACACACAGTAATCAGCCCCTCCCCCACACACAGTAATCAGCCCCTCCCCCACACACAGTAATCAGCCCCTCCCCCACACACTGTAATCAGCCCCTCCCCCACACACTGTAATCAGCCCCTCCCCCACACACAGTAATCAGCCCCTCCCCCACACAGAGTCATCAGCCCCTCCCCCACCCACAGTAATCAGCCCCTCCCCCTCACACAGTAATCAGCCCCTCCCCCACACACAGTAATCAGCCCCTCCCCCAAACAGAGTAATCAGCCCCTCCCCCAAACAGAGTAATCAGCCCCTCCCCCACCCACAGTAATCAGCCCCTCCCCCACCCACAGTAATCAGCCCCTCCCCCAGAGTAATCAGCCCCTCCCCCACACAAAGTAATCATCCCCTCCCCCGCACACACGATTCAGCCCCTCCCCCACCCACAGTAATCAGCCCCTCCCCCACCCACAGTAATCAGCCCCTCCCCCAAACAGAGTAATCAGCCCCTCCCCCACACAAAGTAATCATCCCCTCCCCCGCACACACGATTCAGCCCCTCCCCCACACACAGTAATCAGCCCCTCCCCACACACACAGTAATCAGCCCCTTCCCCAAACACAGTAATCACCCCCTCCCCCACACACAGTGATCAGCCCCTCCCCACACACACAGTAAGCAGCCCCTTCCCCACACACAGTAATCAACCCCTCCCCCACACACAGTGATCAGCCCCTCCCCACACACACAGTAAGCAGCCCCTTCCCCACACACAGTAATCACCCCCTCCCCCACACACAGTGATCAGCCCCTCCCCACACACACAGTAAGCAGCCCCTTCCCCACACACAGTAATCACCCCCTCCCCCACACACAGTGATCAGCCCCTCCCCACACACACAGTAATCAGCCCCTCCCCACACACACAGTAATCAGCCCCTTCCCCACACACAGTAATCACCCCCTCCCCCACACACAGTGATCAGCCCCTCCCCACACACACAGTAATCAGCCCCTCCCCCACACACAGTGATCATCCCCCCCCACACACAGTAATCTGCCCCCTCCCCCTCACACAGTAATCAGCCCTTCCCCAATCAGTAATCAGCCCCTCCCCACAAACAGTAATCAGCCCCTCCCCCACACACAGTAATCAGCCCCTCCCCCTCACACAGTAATCAGACCCTCCCCCACACACAGTAATCAGCCCCTCCCCCGCACACAGTAATCAGCCACTCCCCCGCACACAGTAATCAGCCCCTCCCCCACACACAGGAATCAGCCCCTCCCCCACACACAGTAATCAGCCCTTCCCCATTCAGTAATCAGCCCCTCCCCCACACACAGGAATCAGCCCCTCCCCACACACAGTAATCAGCCCCTCCCCCATACACAGAAATCAGCGCCTCCCCCACACACAGTAACTAACCCCTGCCCCACGCACAGAAATCAGACCCCCCCAAACACAATAATCAGCCCCCCTCCCACACACAGTAATCAGCCCTCCCCCACACACAGTAATCAGCCCTCCCCCACACACAGTAATCAGCCCCTCTCCCACACACAGTAATCAGCCCCTCCCCCACACACAGTAATCATCCCCTCCCCTGCACACACTAATCAGCCCCTCTCCCACACACAGTAATCAGCCCCTCCCCCACACACAGAAATCAGGCCCTCCCCCACACACAGTAATCAGCCCCTCCCCCACACACAGTAATCAGGCCCTCCCCCACACACAGTATTCAGCCCCTCCCCCACACACAGTAATCAGCTCCTCCACCACACACAGTAATCAGCTCTCCCCCACACACAGTAATCAGCTCCTCTCCCACACACAGTAATCAGCCCCTCCCGCGCACACAGTAATCAGGCCCTCTCCCACACACAGAAATCAGCTCCTCTCCCACACACAGTAATCAGCCCCTCCCCCGCACACAGTAATCAGCTCCTCTCCCACACACAGAAATCAGCCCCTCCCCCACACACAGTAATCAGCCCCTCTCCCACACACAGTAATCAGCCCCTCCCCCACACACAGTAATCAGCCCCTCCCACACACAGTATAATGAGCCCCTCCCCCACACACAGTAATCAGCCCCTCCCCCACACACAGTAATCAGCCCCTCCCCCACACACAGTAATCAGCCCCTCCCCCACACACAGTAATCAGCCCCTCCCCCACACACAGTAATCAGCCCCTCTCCCCACACACAGTAATCAGCCCCTCTCCCACACACAGTAATCAGCCCCTCCCCCACACACAGTAATCAGCCCCTCCCCCACACACAGTAATCAGCCCCTCCCCCACACACAGTAATCAGCCCCTCCCCCACACACACAGTAATCAGCCCCTCCCCCACACACAATAATCAGCCCCTCCCCCACACACAGTAATCAGCCCCTCCCCCACACACAGTAATCAGCCCCTCCCCCACACACAAAGTAACCAGCCGCTCCCCCACAAACAATAATCAGCCCCTCCCCCACACACAGTAATCAGCCCCTCCCCCACACACAGAAATCAGCCCCTCCCCCACACAGTAATCAGCCCCTCCCCCACACACAGTAATCAGCCCCTCTCCCACACACAGTAATCAGCCCCTCCCCCACACACAGTAATCAGCCCCTCCCCACAAACAGTAATCAGCCCCTCCCCCACACACAGTAATCAGCCCCTCCCCCACACACACTAATCAGCCCCTCCCCCCACACACAGTAATCAGCTCCTCTCCCACACACAGTAATCAGGCGCTCCCCCACACACAGTAATCAGCCCCTCCCCCACACACAGTAATCAGCTCCTCTCCCACACACAGTAATCAGGCGCTCCCCCACACACAGTAATCAGCCCCTCCCCCACACACAGTAATCAGCTCCTCTCCCGCACACAGTAATCAGGCCCTCTCCCACACACAGAAATCAGCCCCTCCCCCACACACAGTAATCAGCCCCTCCCCCACACACAGTAATCAGCCCCTCTCCCACATACAGTAATCAGCCCCTCCCCCACACACAGTAATCAGCCCCTCCCCCACACACAGTAATCAGCCCCTCCCCAACACACAGTAATCAGCCCCTCCCCCACAAACAGTCATCAGCCCCTCCCACACACACAGAAATCATCCCCTCCCCCACACACCGTAATCAACCCCTCCCCCACACACAGTAATCAGCTCCTCCCCCACACACAGTAATCAGCCCCTCTCCCACACACAGTACTCAGCCCCTCACCCACACACAGTAATCAGCCCCTCCCCCACACACAGTACTCAGCCCCTCACCCACACACAGTAATCTGCCCCTCCCCCACACACAGTAATCATCCCCACCCCCACACACAGTAATCAGCCCCTCTCCCACACACAGGAATCTGCCCCTCCCCCACACACAGTAATCATCCCCACCCCCACACACAGTAATCAGCCCCTCCCCCACACACAGTCATCAGCCCCTCCCCCACACACAGTAATCAGCCCCTCCCCCACACACAGTAATCAGCCCCTCCCCCACACACAGTAATCAGCCCCTCCCCCACACACTGTAATCAGCCCCTCCCCCACACACTGTAATCAGCCCCTCCCCCACACACAGTAATCAGCCCCTCCCCCACACACAGTCATCAGCCCCTCCCCCACCCACAGTAATCAGCCCCTCCCCCTCACACAGTAACCAGCCCCTCCCCACAAACAGTAATCAGCCCCTCCCCCACACACAGTAATCAGCCCCTCCCCCTCACACAGTAATCAGACCCTCCCCCACACACAGTAATCAGCCCCTCCCCCGCACACAGTAATCAGCCACTGCCCCGCACACAGTAATCAGCCCCTCCCCCACACACCGTAATCGGCCCTTCCCCATTCAGTAATCAGCCCCTTCCCCCACACAGTAATCAGCCCATCCCCACACACAGTAATCAGCCCCTCCCCCACACACAGTAATCAGCCCCTCTCCCACACACAGTAATCAGCCCCTCCCCCATACACAGAAATCAGCCCCTCCCCCACACACAGTCACTAACCCCTCCCCCACGCACAGAAATCAGACCCCCCCCACACACAATAATCAGCCCCTCTCCCACACACAGTAATCAGCCCCTCCCCCTCACACAGTAATCAGCCCTCCCCCACACACAGTAATCAGCCCCTCTCCCACACACAGTAATCAGCCCCTCTCCCACACACAGTAATCAGCCCCTCCCCCAAACACAGAAATCAGGCCGTCCCCCACACACAGTAATCAGCCCCTCCCCCACACACAGTAATCAGCCCCTCCCCCACACACAGTAATCAGCCCCTCCCCCACACACAGTATTCAGCCCCTCCCCCACACACAGTAATCAGCTCCTCCCCCACACACAGTAATCAGCTCTCCCCCACACACAGTAATCAGCCCCTCCCCCACACACAGTAATCAGTCCCTCCCCCACAAACAGTCATCAGCCCCTCCCCCACACACAGAAATCATCCCCTCCCCCACACACCGTAATCAACCCCTCCCCCACACACAGAAATCAGCCCCTCCCCCACACACAGTAATCAACCCCTCCGCCACACACAGTAATCACCCCTCCCCCACACACAGTATTCAGCCCCTCTCCCACACACAGTAATCAGCCCCTCCCCCACACACAGTAATCAGCCCCTCCCCCACACACAGTAATCAGCCCCTCCCCCGCACACAGTAATCAGCCACTCCCCCGCACACAGTAATCAGCCCCTCCCCCACACACAGTAATCAGCCCCTCTCCCACACACAGTAATCAGCCCCTCCCCACACACAGTAATCAGCACCTCCCCACACACAGTAATAACCCCCCCCCCCCCACACACAGTAATCAGCTCCTCCCCCACACACAGTAATCACGCCCTCCCCCGCACACAGTAATCAGGCCCTCTTCCACACACAGAAATCAGCCCCTCCCCCACACACAGTAATCAGCCCCTCTCCCACACACAGTAATCAGCCCCTCCCCCACACACAGTAATCAGCCCCTCCCCCACACACAGTAATCAGCCCCTCCCCCACACACAGTAATCAGCCCCTCCCCCACAAACAGTCATCAGCCCCTCCGCCACACACAGAAATCATCCACTCCCCCACACACCGTAATCAACCCCTCCCCCACACACAGGAATCTGCCCCTCCCCCACACACAGTAATCATCCCCACCCCCACACACAGTAATCAGCCCCTCCCCCACACACAGTCATCAGCCCCTCCCCCACACACAGTAATCAGCCCCTCCCCCACACACAGTAATCAGCCCCTCCCCCACACACAGTAATCAGCCCCTCCCCCACACACTGTAATCAGCCCCTCCCCCACACACTGTAATCAGCCCCTCCCCCACACACAGTAATCAGCCCCTCCCCCACACACAGTCATCAGCCCCTCCCCCACCCACAGTAATCAGCCCCTCCCCCTCACACAGTAACCAGCCCCTCCCCACAAACAGTAATCAGCCCCTCCCCCACACACAGTAATCAGCCCCTCCCCCTCACACAGTAATCAGACCCTCCCCCACACACAGTAATCAGCCCCTCCCCCGCACACAGTAATCAGCCACTGCCCCGCACACAGTAATCAGCCCCTCCCCCACACACCGTAATCGGCCCTTCCCCATTCAGTAATCAGCCCCTTCCCCCACACAGTAATCAGCCCATCCCCACACACAGTAATCAGCCCCTCCCCCACACACAGTAATCAGCCCCTCTCCCACACACAGTAATCAGCCCCTCCCCCATACACAGAAATCAGCCCCTCCCCCACACACAGTCACTAACCCCTCCCCCACGCACAGAAATCAGACCCCCCCCACACACAATAATCAGCCCCTCTCCCACACACAGTAATCAGCCCCTCCCCCTCACACAGTAATCAGCCCTCCCCCACACACAGTAATCAGCCCCTCTCCCACACACAGTAATCAGCCCCTCTCCCACACACAGTAATCAGCCCCTCCCCCAAACACAGAAATCAGGCCGTCCCCCACACACAGTAATCAGCCCCTCCCCCACACACAGTAATCAGCCCCTCCCCCACACACAGTAATCAGCCCCTCCCCCACACACAGTATTCAGCCCCTCCCCCACACACAGTAATCAGCTCCTCCCCCACACACAGTAATCAGCTCTCCCCCACACACAGTAATCAGCCCCTCCCCCACACACAGTAATCAGTCCCTCCCCCACAAACAGTCATCAGCCCCTCCCCCACACACAGAAATCATCCCCTCCCCCACACACCGTAATCAACCCCTCCCCCACACACAGAAATCAGCCCCTCCCCCACACACAGTAATCAACCCCTCCGCCACACACAGTAATCACCCCTCGCCCACACACAGTATTCAGCCCCTCTCCCACACACAGTAATCAGCCCCTCCCCCACACACAGTAATCAGCCCCTCCCCCACACACAGTAATCAGCCCCTCCCCCGCACACAGTAATCAGCCACTCCCCCGCACACAGTAATCAGCCCCTCCCCCACACACAGTAATCAGCCCCTCTCCCACACACAGTAATCAGCCCCTCCCCACACACAGTAATCAGCACCTCCCCACACACAGTAATAAGCCCCCCCCCCCACACACAGTAATCAGCTCCTCCCCCACACACAGTAATCAGGCCCTCCCCCGCACACAGTAATCAGGCCCTCTTCCACACACAGAAATCAGCCCCTCCCCCACACACAGTAATCAGCCCCTCTCCCACACACAGTAATCAGCCCCTCCCCCACACACAGTAATCAGCCCCTCCCCCACACACAGTAATCAGCCCCTCCCCCACACACAGTAATCAGCCCCTCCCCCACAAACAGTCATCAGCCCCTCCGCCACACACAGAAATCATCCACTCCCCCACACACCGTAATCAACCCCTCCCCCACACACAGAAATCAGCCCCTCCCCCACACACAGTAATCAACCCCTCCCCCACACACAGTAATCACCCCTCCCCCACACACAGTATTCAGCCCCTCCCCCACACACAGTAATCAGCCCCTCCCCCACACACAGTAATCAGCCCCTCCCCCACACACAGTAATCAGCCTCTCCCCCACACACAGTAACCAGCCCCTCCCCCACACACAGTAATAAGCCCCTCCCCCACACACAGAAAAACAGCGCCTCTCCCACACACAGTAATCAGCCCCTCCCCCACACACAGTAATCAGCCCCTCCCCCACACACAGTAATCACCCCCTCCCCCACACACAGTAATCAGCCCCTCCCCCACACACAAAGTAACCAGCCCCTCCCCCACAAACAAAATTCAGCCCCTCCCCCACACACAGTAATCAGCCCCTCCCCCACACACAGAAATCAGCCCCTCCCCCACACAGTAATCAGCCCCTCCCCCACACACAGTAATCAGCCCCTCTCCCACACACAGTAATCAGCCCCTCCCCCACACACAGTAATCAGCCCCTCCCCACAAACAGTAATCAGCCCCTCCCCCACACAGAGTAATCATCCCCTCTCCCGCACACACTAATCAGCCCCTCCCCCACACACAGTAATCAGCCCCTCCCCCACACACAGGAAGCAGCCCCTCCCCCACACACAGTGATCAGCCCCTCCCCCACACACAGTAATCAGCCCCTCCCCCACACACAGTAAGCAGCCCCTCCCCCACACACAGTAATCTGCCCCTTCCCCCACACACAGTAATCAGCCCTTCCCCATTCAGTAATCAGCCCCTCCCCACACACAGTAATCAGCCCCTCCCCACACACAGTAATCAGCCCGTCCCCCACACATAGTAATCAGCCCCTCTCCCACACACAGTAATCAGCCCCTCCCCACACACAGTAATCAGCCCGTCCCCCACACATAGTAATCAGCCCCTCTCCCACACACAGTAATCAGCCCCTCCCCCACACATAGTAATCAGCCCCTCTCCCACACACAGTAATCTGCCCCTTCCCCCACACACAGTAATCAGCCCTTCCCCATTCAGTAATCAGCCCCTCCCCACACACAGTAATCAGCCCCTCCCCACACACAGTAATCAGCCCGTCCCCCACACATAGTAATCAGCCCCTCTCCCACACACAGTAATCAGCCCGTCCCCCACACATAGTAATCAGCCCCTCTCCCACACACAGTAATCAGCCCCTCCCCCACACACAGTGATCAGCCCCTCCCCCACACACAGTAATCAGCCCCTCCCCCACACACAGAAATCAGACCCCCCCACACACAGTAATCAGCCCCTCTCCCACACACCGTAAACAGCCCCTCCTCCACACACAGTGATCAGCCCCTCCCCCACATACAGTAATCAACCCCTCCCCCACACACAGAAATCAGCCCCTCCCCCACACACAGTAATCAGCCCCTCCCCCACACACAGAAATCAGCCCCTCCCCCCACACAGTAATCAGCCCCTCCCCCACACACAGGAATCAGCCCCTCCCACACACACAGTAATCAGCCCCTCCCCCGCACACAGTAATCAGCCCCTCCCCCACACACACTAATCAGACCCTCCCCCACACACAGTAATTAGCCCCTCCCCCACAGACAGGAATCAGCCCCTCCCCCACACACAGTAACCAGCCCCTCCCACACACACAGTAATCAGCCCCTCCCCCACACACAGTAATCAGCCCCTCCCCCACACACAGTAATCAGCCCCTCCCCCACTCAGTAATCAGCCCCTCCACTGCACACAGTAATCAGCCCCTCCGCCACACACAGGAATCAGCCCCACCCACACACACAGTAATCAGCCCCTCCCCCGCACACAGTAATCAGCCCCTCCCCCACACACAGTAATTAGCCCCTCCCACACACACAGTAATCAGACCCTCCCCCACACAGTAATTAGCCCCTCCCCCACACACAGGAATCAGCCACTCCACCGCACACAGTAATCAGCCCCTCCCCCACACACAGTAATCAACCCCTCCCCCACACACAGTAATCAGCCCCTCCCCCACACACAGTTATCAGCCCCTCCCCCACACACAGTCATCAGCCCCTCCCCGACACACAGTAATCAGCCCGTCCCCCACACAGTAATCAGCCCCTCCCCCACACACAGTAATCAGCCCCTGCCCCACCACACAGTAATCAGCCCCTCCCCCACACACAGTAATCAGCCCCTCCCCCACACACAGTAATCAGCCCCTCCCCCACACACAGTAATCAGCCCCTCCCCCACACACAGTGTTCAGCCCCTCGCCCCACACACAGTAATCAGCCCCTCCTCCACACACAGTAATCTGCCCCTCCCCCACACACAGTAATCAGCCCCTCCCCCACTCACAGTGATCATCCCCTCCCCCACACACAATAATCAGCCCCTCCCCCACACACAGTAATCTGCCCCCTCCCCCACACACAGTAATCAGCCCTTCCCCATTCAGTAATCAGCCCCTCCTCACACACAGTAATCAGCCCCTCCCCACACATAATAATCAGCCCCTCTCCCACACACAGTAACCAACCCCTCCCCCACACACAGAAATCAGACCCCCCACACACAGTAATCAGCCCCTCTCCCACACACAGTAATCAGCCCCTCCCCCACATACAGTAATCAACCCCTCCCCCACACACAGAAATCAGCCCCTCCCCCACACATAGTAATCAGCCCCTCCCCCACACAAAGTAATCAGCCCCTCCCCCACAAACAGTATTCAGCCCCTCCCCCACACACAGTAATCAGCTACTCCCCCACACACAGTAATCAGCTCTCCCCCATACACAGTAATCAGCCCCTCCCCCACACACAGTAATCAGCCCCTCCCCCACACACAGTAATCAACCCCTCCCCCACACACAGTAATCACCACTCCCCCACACACAGTAATCAGCCCCTCCCCCAGACACAGTAAACAGCCCCTCCCCCACACACAGTAATCAGCCCATCCCACACACACTTTAATCAGCCCCTCCCACACACACAGTAATCTGCCCCCTCCCCCACACACTGTAATCTACCCCCTCCCCCACCCACAGTAATCAGCCCCTCCCCCACACACAGTAATCAGCCCCTCCCCCTCACACAGTAATCGGACCCTCCCCCACACACAGTCATCAGACCCTCCCCCACACACAGTAATCAGCCCCTCCCCCACACACAGTAATCAGACCCTCCCCCACACACAGTAATCAGACCCTCCCTCACACAGAGTAATCAGCCCCTTCCCCACACACAGTAATCAGCCCCTCCCCCACACACAGTAATCAGCCCCTCCCCCACACACAGTAATCAGACCCTCCACCACACACAGTAATCAGCCCCTCCCCCGCACACAGTAATCAGCCACTCCACCGCACACAGTAATCAGCCCCTCCCCCACACACAGTAATCAGCCCTTCCCCATTCAGTAATCAGCCCCTCCCCACACACAGTAATCAGCCCCTCCCCACACACAGTAATCAGCCCCTCCCCCACACACAGTAATCAGCCCCTCTCCCACACACAGTAATCAGCCCCTCCCCCATACACAGAAATCAGCCCCTCCCCCACACTCAGTAACCAACCCCTCCCCCACGCACAGAAATCAGACCCCCCACACACAGTAATCAGCCCCTCCCCCACAGACAGTAATCAGCCCCTCCCCCACACACAGTAATCAGCCCCTCTCCCACACACAGTAATCAGCCCCTCCCCCACACACCGTAATTAACCCCTCCCCCACACACAGAAATCAGCCCCTCCCCCACACACAGTAATCAACCCCTCCCCCACACACAGTAATCACCCCTCCACCACACACAGTATTCAGCCCCTCTCCCACACACAGTAATCAACCCCTCCCCCACACACAGTAATCAGACCCTCCCCCACACACAGTAATCAGCCCCTCCCCCACACACAGTAATCAGCCCCTCTCCCACACACAGTAATCAGCCCCTCCCCCACACACAGTAATCAGCCCCTCTCCCACACACAGTAATCAGCCATTCCCCAACAGACAGTAATCAGCCCCTCCCCAACACTCAGTAATCGCCTCCTCCCCCTCACACAGTAATCAGCCCCTCCCCCACACACAAAGTAACCAGCCCCTCCCCCACACACAGTAATCAGCCCCTCCCCCACACACAGAAATCAGCCCCTCCCCCACACACAGTAATCAGCCCCTCCCCCACACACAGAAATCAGCCCCTCCCCCACACACAGTAATCTGCCCCTCCCCACACACAGTAATCAGCCCCTACCCCACACATAATAATCAGCCCCTCTCCCACTCACAGTAATCAGCCCCTCCCCCATACACAGAAATCAGCCCCTAACCCACACACAGTAACCAACCTCTCCCCCACACACAGAAATCAGACCCCCCCCACACACAGTAATCAGCCCCTCTCCCACACACAGTAATCAGCCCCTACCCCACACACAGTATTCAGCCCCTCTCCCACACACAGTAATCAGCCCCTCCCCCACATACAGTAATCAACCCCTCCCCCACACACAGAAATCAGCCCCTCCCCCACACATAGTAATCAGCGACTCCCCCACACACAGTAATCAGCTCTCCCCCATACACAGTAATCAGCCCCTCCCCCACACACAGTAATCAGCCCCTCCCCCACACACAGTAATCAACCCTTCCCCCACACACAGTAATCACCCCTCCGCCACACACAGTAATCAGCCCCTCCCCCACACAGAGTAATCAGCCCCTCCCTCACACACAGTAATCAGCCGTTCCCCCACACACAGCAATCAGCCCCTCCCCCACACACAGTAATTAGCCCCCCCCCACACACAGTAATCAGCCCCTCCCCCTCACACAGTAATCGGACCCTCCCCCACACACAGTAATCAGACCCTCCCCCACACACAGTAATCAGCCCCTCCCCCACACACAGTAATCAGACCCTCCCCCACACACAGTAATCAGACCCTCCCTCACACAGAGTAATCAGACCCTCCCCCCCACACAGTAATCAGCCCCTTCCCCACACACAGTAATCAGCCCCTCCCCCACACACAGTAATCAGCCCCTCCCCCACACACAGTAATCAGACCCTCCACCACACACAGTAATCAGCCCCTCCCCCGCACACAGTAATCAGCCACTCCACCGCACACAGTAATCAGCCCCTCCCCCACACGCAGTAATCAGCCCTTCCCCATTCAGTAATCAGCCCCTCCCCACACACAGTAATCAGCCCGTCCCCCACACACAGTAATCAGCCCCTCTCCCAAACACAGTAATCAGCCCCTCCCCCATACACAGAAATCAGCCCCTCCCCCACACTCAGTAACCAACCCCTCCCCCACGCGCAGAAATCAGACCCCCCACACACAGTAATCAGCCCCTCCCCCACACACAGTAATCAGCCCCTCCCCCACACACTGTAATCAGCCCCTCTCCCACACACAGTAATCAGCCCCTCCCCCACACACAGTAATCAGCCCCTCCCCCACACACAGTAATCAGCCCCTCACCCACACACAGTAATCAGCCCCTCCCCCACACACAGTAATCAGCCCTTCCCCCACACACAGAAATCAGCCCCTCCCCCACACACAGTAATCAGCCCCTCCCCCACACACAGTATTCAGCCCCTCTCCCACACACAGTAATCAACCCCTCCCCCACACACAGTAATCAGACCCTCCCCCACACACAGTAATTAGCCCCTCCCCTACACACAGAAATCAGCACCTCCCCCACACACAGAAATCAGCCCCTCCCCCACACACAGTAATCAGCCCCTCCCCCACACACAGGGATCAGCCCCTTCCCCACACACAGTAATCATCCCCTCACCCACACACAGTAATCAGCCCCTCTCCCACACACAGTAATCATCCCTCGCCCACACACAGGAATCAGCGCCTCCCCCACACACAGTAATCAGCCCCTCCCCCACACACTGTAATCAGCCCCTCCCCCCACACTGTAATCAGCCCCTCCCCCACACACAGTAATCAGCCCCTCCCCCACACACAGTAATCAGCCTCTCCCCCACACACAGTAATCAGCCCCTCCCCCACACACAGTATTCAGCCCCTCCACCACACACAGTAATCAGCCCCTCCCCCACACACAGAAATCAGCCCCCCCCACACACAGTAATCAGCCCCTCTCCCACACACAGTAATCAGCCCTTCCCCCACACACAGAAATCAGCACCTCCCCCACACACAGAAATCAGCCCCTCCCCCACACACAGTAATGAGCCCCTCCCCCACACACAGGGATCAGCCCCTCCCCCACACACAGTAATCAGCCCCTCCCCCACACACAGGAATCAGCCCCTCCCCCACACACAGTAATCAGCCCCTCCCCCACACACAGTAGTCAGCCCCTCCTCCACACACAGTAATCAGCCCCTCCCCCACACACAGTAATCAGCCCCTCCCCCACACACAGTAATCATCCCTCCCCCCAAACACAGTGATCAGCCCCTCCCCCACACACAGTAATCATCCCCTCCCCCACTCACAGTGATCAGCACCTCCCCCACACACAGTGATCATCCCCTCCCCCACACACAGTGATCATCCCCTCCCCCACACACAGGAATCATCCCCTCCCCCACACACATTAATCAGCCCCTCCTCACACACAGTAATCAGCCCCTCCCCCACACAAAGTAATCAGCCCCTCCCCCACACACAGTAATCAGCTACTCCCCCACACACAGTAATCAGCTCTCCCCCAAACACAGTAATCAGCCCCTCCCCCACACACAGTAATCAGCCCCTCCCCCACACACTCTAATCAACCCCTCCCCCACACACAGTAATCACCCCTCCCCCACACACAGGAATCAGCCCCTCCCCCACACACAGTAATCTGCCCCCTCCCCCACACACTGTAATCTACCCCCTCCCCCCCCCACAGTAATCAGCCCCTCCCTCACACACAGTAATCAGCCGTTCCCCCACACACAGCAATCAGCCCCTCCCCCACACACAGTAATCAGCCCCTCCCCCTCACACAGTAATCGGACTCTCCCCCACACACAGTAATCAGCCCCTCCCCCAGACACAGTAATCAGACCCTCCCCCACACACAGTAATCAGCCCCTCCACAACACACAGTAATCAGCCACTCCACCACACACAGTAATCAGCCCTTCCCCATTCAGTAATCAGCCCCTCCCCACACACAGTAATCAGCCCCTCCCCACACACAGTAATCAGCCCCTCCCCCACACACAGTAATCAGCCCCTCTCCCACACACAGTAATCAGCCCCTCCCCCATACAGAAATCAGCCCCTCCCCCACACTCAGTAACCAACCCCTCCCCCACGCACAGAAATCAGACCCCCCACACACAGTAATCAGCCCCTCCCCCACACACAGTAATCAGCCTCTCCCCCACACACAGTAATCAGCCCTTCACCCACACACAGTAATCAGCCCCTCCCCCACACACAGTAATCAGCCCCTCTCCCACACACAGTAATCAGCCCCTCACCCACACACAGTAATCAGCCTCTCCCCCACACACAGTCATCAGCCCCTCCCCCACACCAGTAATCAGCCCCTCCCCCACACACAGTAATCAGCCCCTCTCCCACACACAGTAATCAGCCCCTCCCCCACACACAGAAATCATCCCCTCCCCCACACACCGTAATTAACCCCTCCCCCACACACAGAAATCAGCCCCTCCCCCACACACAGTAATCAACCCCTCCCCCACACACAGTAATCAGACCCTCCCCCACACACAGTAATCACCCCTCCACCACACACAGTATTCAGCCCCTCTCCCACACACAGTAATCAACCCCTCCCCCACACACAGTAATCAGACCCTCCCCCACACACAGTAATTAGCCCCTCCCCCGCACACAGAAATCAGCCCCTCCCCCACACACAGTAATCACCCCTCCACCACACACAGTATTCAGCCCCTCTCCCACACACAGTAATCAACCCCTCCCCCACACACAGTAATCAGACCCTCCCCCACACACAGTAATGAGCCCCTCCCCCGCACACAGAAATCAGCCCCTCCCCCACACACAGTAATCAGCCCCTCTCCCACACACAGTAATCAGCCATTCCCCAACAGACAGTAATCAGCCCCTCCCCAACACTCAGTAATCGCCTCCTCCCCCTCACACAGTAATCAGCCCCTACCCCACACACAGTAATCAGCCCCTCCCCCACACACAGAAATCAGCCCCTCCCCCACACACAGTAATCAGCACCTCCCCTACACACAGTAATCAGCCCCTCCCCCACACACAGTAATCAGCCCCTCCCCCACACACAGTAATCAGCCCCTCCCCCACACACAGTAATCAGCCCCTCCCCCACACACAGTAATCAGCCCCTCCCCCACACACAGTAATCAGCCCCTCCCCCACACACAGTGATCAGGCCCTCCCCCACACACAGTAATCAGCCCCTCCCCCACACACAGTAATCAGCCCCTCCCCCACACACAGTAATCATCCCCTCCGCCGCACACAGTAATCAGCCCCTCCCCCACACACAGTAATCATCCCCTCCGCCGCACACAGTAATCAGCCCCTCCCCCACACACAGTAATCAGCCCCTCCCCCACACACAGTAATCAGCCCCTCCCCCACACACAGTAATCATCCCCTCCGCCGCACACAGTAATCAGCCCCTCCCCCACACACAGTAATCAGCCCCTCCCCCACACACAGTAATCAGCCCCTCCCCCACACACAGTAATCAGCCCCTCTCCCACACACAGTAATCAGCCCCTCTCCCACACACAGTAATCAGCCCCTCTCCCACACACAGTAATCAGCCCCTCCCCCACACACAGTAATCAGCCCCTCCCCCACACACAGTAATCAGCCTCACCCCCACACACAGTCATCAGCCCCTCCCCCACACACAGTAATCAGCCCCTGCCCCACACACAGTAATCAGCCCCTCCCCCACACACAGTAATCAGCCCCTCCCCCACACACAGTAATCAGCCCCTCCCCCACACACAGTAATCAGCCCCTCCCCCACACACAGTAATCAGCCCCTCCCCCACACACAGTAATCAGCCCCTCCCCCACACACAGTAATCAGCCCCTCCCCCACACACAGTAATCATCCCCTCCCCCACACACAGTAATCAGCCCCTCCCCCCACACACAGTAATCAGCCCCTCCCCCACACAGAGTAATCAGCCCCTCCCCCACACACAGTAATCATCCCCTCCCCCACACACAGTAATCAGCCCCTCCCCCACACACAGTAATCAGCCCCTCCCCCACACACAGTAATCAGCCCCTCCCCCACACACAGTAATCAGCCCCTCCCCCACACACAGTAATCATCCCCTCCCCCACACACAGTAATCAGCCCCTCCCCCCACACACAGTAATCAGCCCCTCCCCCACACACAGTAATCATCCCCTCCCCCACACACAGTAATCAGCCCCTCCCCCCACACACAGTAATCAGCCCCTCCCCCACACACAGTAATCAGCCCCTCCCCCACACACAGTAATCAGCCCCTCTCCCACACACAGTAATCAGCCCCTCCCCCACACACAGTAATCATCCCCTCCCCCACACACAGTAATCAGCCCCTCCCCCACACACAGTAATCAGCCCCTCCCCCACACAGAGTAATCAGCCCGTCCCCCACACACAGTAATCATCCCCTGCCCCACACACAGTAATCAGCCCCTCCCCCACACACAGTAATCAGCCCCTCCCCCACACACAGTAATCAGCCCCTCCCCCACACACAGTAATCAGCCCCTCCCCCACACACAGTAATCAGCCCCTCCCCCACACACAGTAATCTGCCCCTCCCCCACACACAGTATTCAGCCCCTCTCCCACACACAGTAATCAGCCCCTCTCCCACACACAGTAATCAGCCCCTCTCCCACACACAGTAATCAGCCCCTCTCCCACACACAGTAAGCAGCCCCTCCCCACACACAGTAATCACCCCCTCCCCCACACACAGTAAGCAGCCCCTCCCACACACAGTAATCAGCCCCTCCCCCACACACAGTACTCAGCCCCTCACACACAGTGATCATCCCCTCCCCCACACACAGGAATCAGCCACTCCCCCCCACACAGTAATCAGCCCCTCCCCCACACACAGTAATCAGCCCCTCCCACACACAGTAATCAGCCCCTCCCCCACACACAGTACTCAGCCCCTCACACACAGTGATCATCCCCTCCCCCACACACAGGAATCAGCCACTCCCCCCCACACAGTAATCAGCCCCTCCCCCACACACAGTAATCATCCCCTCCCCCACTCACAGTAATCAGCCCCTCCCCCACACACAGTAATCATCCCCTCCCCCACTCACAGTAATCACCCCCTCCCCCACTCACAGTAATCAGCCCCTCCCCCACACACAGTAATCATCCCCTCCCCCACTCACAGTAATCACCCCCTCCCCCACACACAGTAATCAACCCCTCCCCCACACACAGTAATCAGCCCCTGCCCCTCACACACAGTGATCATCCCCTCCCCCACACACAGTAATCAGCCCCTCCCCCACACACAGTAATCAGCCCCTCCCCACACACAGTAATCAGCCCCTCCCCACACACAGTAATCAGCCCCTCCCCCACACACAGTAATCAGCCCCGCTCCCACACACATTAACCAACCCCTCCCCCACACACAGAAATCAGACCCCCCCACACACAGTAATCAGCCCCTCTCCTACACACAGTAATCAGCCCCTCCCCCACACACAGTAATCAGCCCCTCCCGCACACACAGTAATCAGCCCCTCCCCCACACACAGTATTCAGCCCCTCCCACACACACAGTAATCAGCCCCTCCCCCACACACAGTAAACAGCCGCCCCCACACACAGTAATCACCTCCTCCCCCACACAGAGCAATCAGCCCCTCCCCCACACACAGTAATCAGCCCCTCCACCACACACAGTAATCAGCTCTCCCCCACACACAGTAATCAGCCCCTCCCCTACACACAGAAATCAGCACCTCTCCCACACACAGAAATCAGCCCCTCCCCCACACACAGTAATCAGCCCCTCCCCCACACACAGGGATCAGCCCCTTCCCCACACACAGTAATCATCCCCTCACCCACACACAGTAATCAGCCCCTCGCCCACACACAGTAATCAGCGCCTCCCCCACACACAGTAATCAGCGCCTCCCCCACGCACAGTAATCAGCCCCTCCCCCACACACTGTAATCAGCCCCTCCCCCGCACACTGTAATCAGCCCCTCCCCCACACACAGTAATCAGCCCCTCCCCCACACACAGTAATCAGCCTCTCCCCCACACACAGTAATCAGCCCTTCCCCCACACACAGTATTCAGCCCCTCCACCACACACAGTAATCAGCCCCTCACCCACACACAGAAATCTGCCCCCTCCCCCACACGCAGAAATCAGCCCCCCCCACACACAGTAATCAGCCCCTCCCCCACACACAGTAATCAGCCCTTCCCCCACACACAGTAATCAGCCCCTCCCCCACACACAGAAATCAGCACCTCCCCCACACACAGTAATCAGCCCCTCCCCCACACACAGTAATCAGCCCTTCCCCCACACACAGTAATCAGCCCCTCCCCCACACACAGAAATCAGCCCCTCCCCCACACACAGTAATCAGCCCCGCCCACACACACAGGGATCAGCCCCTCCCCCACACACAGGAATCAGCCCCTCCCCCAGACACAGTAATCAGCCCCTCCTCCACACACAGTAATCAGCCCCTCCCCCACACACAGGAATCAACCCCTCCCCCACACACAGGAATCAGCCCCTCCCCCACACACAGTAATCAGCCCCTCCCCCACACACAGTAATCAGCCCCTCCCCCACACACAGTAATCAGCCCCTCCCCCACACACAGTAATCATCCCCTCCCCCCAAACACAGTAATCAGCCCCTCCCCCACACACAGTAATCATCCACTCCCCCACTCACAGTGATCAGCACCTCCCCCACACACAGTGATCATCCCCTCCCCCACACACAGTAATCAGCCCTTCCCCCACACACAGTAATCAGCCACTCCCCCCACACACAGGAATCATCCCCTCCCCCACACACATTAATCAGCCCCTCCTCACACACAGTAATCAGCCCCTCCCCCACACACAGTAATCAGCCCCTCCCCCACACACAGTAATCATCCCCTCCCCCACACACAGTAATCAGCCCCTCCCCCACACACAGTAATCAGCCCCTCCCCCACACACAGTAATCAGCCCCTCTCACACACACAGTAATCAGCCCATCCCCACACAATGAAAACAGCCCCTCCCCCACACACAGTAATCAGCCCCTCCCCCACACACAGTAATCAGCCCCTCCCCCACACACAGTAATCAGCCCCTCCCACACACCCAGTAATCAAACCCTCCCCCACACACAGAAATCACCCCCCCCCCCGCCCACACTCAGTAATCAGCCCCTCTCCCACACTCAGTAATCAGCCCCTCCCCCACACACAGTAATCAGCCCCTCTCCCACACACAGAAATCAGCCCCTCCCCCACACACAGTAATCAGCCCCTCTCCCACACACAGAAATCAGCCCCTCCCCCACACACAGTGATCAGCCCCTCCCCCACACACAGTAATCAGCACCTCCCCCACACACAAATATCAGCCCCTCCCCCACACACAGTAATCAGCCCCTCCCCCACACACAGTAATCAGCCCCTCTCCCACACTCAGTAATCAGCCCCTCTCCCGGACACAGTAATCAGTCCCTCCCCCACACACAGTAATCAGCCCCTCTCCCACACACAGTGATCAGCACCTCCCCCACACACAAAAATCAGCCCCTCCCCCACACGCAGTAATCAGCACCTCCCCCACACACAGTAAACATCCCCTCCACCACACACAGTAATCAGCCACTCCCCCACACAGAGGAAGCATCCCCTCCACCACACACACTCATCAGCCCCTCCCCCGCACACAGTAATCAGTCCTCTCCCCCATGCGCATTAATCAGCACTCCCCCACACACAGTAATCAGCCCCTCCCCCACCCACAGTAATCATCCCCTCCCTCACACACAGTAATCAGCCCCTCCCCCACACACAGTAATCATCCCCTCCCCCACACACAGTAATCAGCCCTCCCCCCCACACACAGTAATCAGCCCCTCCCCATCACAGTAATCAGCCCCTCCCCCACACACAGTAATCAGCCCCTCCCCGACACACAGGAATCAGCCCCTCCCCCTCACACAGTAATCAGTCCCTCCCCCACACACAGTAATCTGCCCCCTCCCCCACACACAGTAATCAGCCCCTCCCCCACACACAGTAATCAGCCCTTCCCCCACACACAGTAATCAGCCCCTCCCGCACACACAGTAATCATCCCCTCCCCCACACACAGTAATCAGCTCCTCCCCCACACACAGTAATCATCCCCTGCCCAACACACAGTAATCAGCCCCTCCCCCACACACAGCAATCATCCCCTCCCCCCACTCACAGTGATCAGCACCTCCCCCACACACAGTGATCATCCCCTCCCCCACACACAGTAATCAGCCCTTCTCCCACACACAGTAATCATCCACTCCCCCCACACACAGGAATCATCCCCTCCCCCACACACAGTAATCAGCACCTCCTCCACACACAGTAATCAGCCCCTCTCACACACACAGTAATCAGCCCCTCCCCCACACACAGAAAACAGCCCCTCCCCCACACACAGTAATCAGCCCCTCCCCCACACACAGTGATCAGCCCCTCCCCCACACACAGTAATCAGCCCCTCCCATACACCCAGTAATCAGCCCCTCCCCCACACACTGTAATTAGCCCCTCCCACACACCCAGTAATCAAACCCTCCCCCAAACACAGAAATCACCCCCCCCCCCGCCCACACACAGTAATCAGCCCCTCTCCCACACTCAGTAATCAGCCCCTCCCCCACACACAAAAATCAGCCCCTCCCCCACACACAGTAATCAGCCCCTCACCCACACACAGTAATCAGCCCCTCCCCCACACACAATAATCAGCACCTCCCCCACACACAATAATCATCCCCTCCCCCACACACACTCATCAGCCCCTCCCCCGCACACAGTAATCAGCCCCTCACCCACACACAGTAATCAGCCCCTCCCCCACACACAATAATCAGCACCTCCCCCACACACAATAATCATCCCCTCCCCCACACACACTCATCAGCCCCTCCCCCACACACAGTAATCAGCCCCTCACCCACACACAGTAATCAGCCCCTCCCCCACACACAATAATCATCCCCTCCCCCACACACACTCATCAGCCCCTCCCCCGCACACAGTAATCAGCCCCTCACCCACACACAATAATCAACCCCTCCCCCACACACACTCATCAGCCCCTCCCCCGCACACAGTAATCAGCCCCTCACCCACACACAGTAATCAGCCCCTCCCCCACACACAATAATCAGCACCTCCCCCACACACAATAATCATCCCCTCCACCACACACACTCATCAGCCCCTCCCCCGCACACAGTAATCAGCCACTCCCCCACACACAGTAATCAGCCCCTCTCCCACACACAGTAATCAGCCCCTCCACCACACACAGTAATCATCCCCTCCCCCACACACAATAATCAGCCCCTCCCCCACACACAGTAATCAGCCCCTCCCCCACACACAGTAATCATCCCCTCCACCCAAACACAGTAATCAGCTCCTCCCCGACACACAGTAATCATCCCCTCCCCCACTCACAGTGATCAGCACCTCCCCTACACACAGTGATCATCCCCTCCCCCACACACAGTAATCAGCCCCTCCCCCACACACAGTAATCAGCCCCTCCCCCACACACAGTAATCAGCCCCTCCCCCACACACAGTAATCAGCCCCTCTCACACACACAGTAATCAGCCCTTCCCCACACAATGAAAACAGCACCTCCCCAACACACAGTAATCAGCCCCTCCCCCACACACAGTAATCAGCCCCTCCCCCACACACAGTAATCAGCCCCTCCCACACACCCAGTAATCAAACCCTCCCCCACACACAGAAATCACCCCCCCCCTCGCCCACACTCAGTAATCAGCCCCTCCCCCACACACAGTAATCAGCACCTCTCCCACACACAGTAATCAGCCCCTCCCCCACACACAGTAATCAGCCCTTCCCCCACACACAGTAATCAGCCCCTCCCGCACACACAGTAATCATCCCCTCCCCCACACACAGTAATCAGCTCCTCCCCCACACACAGTAATCATCCCCTGCCCAACACACAGTAATCAGCCCCTCCACAAAAAAAAAGCAATCATCCCCTCCCCCCACTCACAGTGATCAGCACCTCCCCCACACACAGTAATCAGCCCTTCTCCCACACACAGTAATCATCCACTCCACCCACACACAGGAATCATCCCCTCCCCCACACACAGTAATCAGCCCCTCCCTCACACACAGTAATCAGCCCCTCCCCCACACACAGTAATCAGCACCTCCTCCACACACAGTAATCAGCCCCTCTCACACACACACTAATCAGCCCCTCCCCCACACACAGAAAACAGCCCCTCCCCCACACACAGTAATCAGCCCCTCCCCCACACACAGTGATCAGCCCCTCCCCCACACACAGTAATCAGCCCCTCCCCCCTCACACAGTAATCAGCCCCTCCCCCCACACACAGTAATCAGCCCCTCCCCCACACACAGTAATCAGCCCCTCCCCCCACACACAGTAATCAGCCCCTCCCATACACCCAGTAATCAGCCCCTCCCCCACACACTGTAATCAGCCCCTCCCACACACCCAGTAATCAAACCCTCCCCCAAACACAGAAATCACCCCCCACCCCGCCCACACACAGTAATCATCCCCTCCCCCACACACAGTAATCAGCCCCTCTCCCACACACAGTGATCAGCCCCTCCCCCACACACAAAAATCAGCCCCTCCCCCACACACAGTAATCAGCCCCTCCCCCACACACAGTAATCATCCCCTCCCCCACACACAGTAATCAGCACCTCTCCCACACACAGTGATCAGCCCCTCCCCCACACACAGTAATCAGCCCCTCACCCACACACAATAATCAGCACCTCCCCCACACACAATAATCATCCCCTCCCCCACACACAGTAATCAGCCCCTCCACCACACACAGTAATCAGCCCATCCCCCACACACAATAATCATCCCCTCCACCACACACACTCATCAGCCCCTCCCCCACACACAGTAATCAGCCCCTCCCCCACACACAATAATCAGCACCTCCCCCACACACAATAATCATCCCCTCCACCACACACACTCATCAGCCCCTCCCCCGCACACAGTAATCAGCCACTCCCCCACACACACTAATCAGCCCCTCCACCACACACAGTAATCATCCCCTCCCCCACACACAATAATCAGCCCCTCCCCCACACACAGTAATCAGCCCTCCACCCCACACACAGTAATCAGCCCCTCCCCCACACACAGTAATCATCCCCTCCACCCAAACACAGTAATCAGCCCCTCCCCCACACACAGCAATCATCCACTCACAGTGATCAGCACCTCCCCCACACACAGTGATCATCCCCTCCCCCACACACAGTAATCAGCCCTTCTCCCACACACAGTAATCATCCACTCCCCCACACACAGTAATCATCCACTCCCCCACACACAGGAATCATCCCCTCCCCCACACACAGTAATCAGCACCTCCTCCACACACAGTAATCAGCCCCTCTCACACACACAGTAATCAGCCCCTCCCCCACACACAGAAAACAGCCCCTCCCCCACACACAGTAATCAGCCCCTCCCCCACACACAGTGATCAGCCCCTCCCCCACACACAGTAATCAGCCCCTCACCCCACACACAGTAATCAGCCCCTCCCCCCACACACAGTAATCAGCCCCTCCCCCACACACAGTAATCAGCCCCTCCCATACACCCAGTAATCAGCCCCTCCCCCACACACTGTAATCAGCCCCTCCCACACACCCAGTAATCAAACCCTCCCCCAAACACAGAAATCACCCCCCCCCGCCCACACACAGTAATCAGCCCCTCTCCCACACTCAGTAATCAGCCCCTCCCCCACTCACAGTGATCAGCACCTCCCCTACACACAGTGATCATCCCCTCCCCCACACACAGTAATCAGCCCCTCCCCCACACACAGTAATCAGCCCCTCCCCCACACACAGTAATCAGCCACTCCCCCCACACACAGGAATCATCCCCTCCCCCACACACATTAATCAGCCCCTCCTCACACACAGTAATCAGCCCCTCCCCCACACACAGTAATCAGCCCCTCCCCCACACACAGTAATCAGCCCCTCTCACACACACAGTAATCAGCCCTTCCCCACACAATGAAAACAGCCCCTCCCCCACACACAGTAATCAGCCCCTCCCCCACACACAGTAATCAGCCCCTCCCCCACACACAGTAATCAGCCCCTCCCCCACACACAGTAATCATCCCCTCCCCCCACTCACAGTGATCAGCACCTCCCCCACACACAGTGATCATCCCCTCCCCCACACACAGTAATCAGGCCTTCTCCCACACACAGTAATCATCCACTCCCCCCACACACAGGAATCATCCCCTCCCCCACACACAGTAATCGGCCCCTCCCTCACACACAGTAATCAGCCCCTCCCCCACACACAGTAATCAGCACCTCCTCCACACACAGTAATCAGCCCCTCTCACACACACACTAATCAGCCCCTCCCCCCCACACAGTAATCAGCCCCTCCCCCACACACAGTAATCAGCCCCTCCCCCACACACAGTGATCAGCCCCTCCCCCACACACAGTAATCAGCCCCTCCCCCCACACACAGTAATCAGCCCCTCCCCCACACACAGTAATCAGCCCCTCCCCCACACACAGTAATCAGCCCCTCCCATACACCCAGTAATCAGCCCCTCCCCCACACCAAGTAATCAAACCCTCCCCCAAACACAGAAATCACCCCCCACCCCGCCCACACACAGTAATCACCCCCTCCCCCACACACAGTAATCAGCCCCTCTCCCACACACAGTGATCAGCCCCTCCCCCACACACAAAAATCAGCCCCTCCCCCACACACAGTAATCAGCTCCTCCCCCACACACAGTAATCAGCCCCTCTCCCACACACAGTGATCAGCCCCTCCCCCACACACAGTAATCAGCCCCTCACCCACACACAGTAATCAGCCCCTCCCCCACACACAATAATCAGCACCTCCCCCACACACAATAATCATCCCCTCCCCCACTCACAGTGATCAGCCCCTCCCCCTCACACAGTAATCAGCCCCTCCCCCACACACGGTAATCAGCCCCTCACCCACACACAGTAATCAGCCCCACCCCCACACACAGTAATCAGCTCCCTCCCCACACACAGTAATCAACCCCTCCCCATCACACAGTAATCAGACCCTCGCCCTCACACAGTAATCAGTCCCTCCCCCACACACAGCAATCAGCCCCTCCCCCACACACAGTAATCAGACCCTCGCCCTCACACAGTAATCAGCCCCCTCCCCAACACACAGTAATCAGCCCCTCCCCAACACACAGTAATCAGCCCCCTCCCCACACAGTAATCCGCCCCTCCTCCACACACAGTAATCAGCCCCTCCCCCACACACAGTAATCAGCCCCTCCCCCACACACAGAAATCAGCCCCTCCCCACACACAGAAATCAGCCCCCCCCCCCCACACACAGTAATCAGCCCCTCCCCCACACACAGTAATCAGCCCCTCCCCCACACACAGAAATCAGCCCCTCCACCACACACAGTAATCAGCCCTTCCCCCACAGGCAGCAATCAGCCCATCCCCCACACACAGTAATCAGCCCCTCTCCCACACACAGTGATCAGCCCCTCCCCCACACACAAAAATCAGCCCCTCCCCCACACACAGTAATCAGCTCCTCCCCCACACACAGTAATCAGCCCCTCTCCCACACACAGTGATCAGCCCCTCCCCCACACACAGTAATCAGCCCCTCACCCACACACAGTAATCAGCCCCTCCCCCACACACAATAATCAGCACCTCCCCCACACACAATAATCATCCCCTCCCCCACTCACAGTGATCAGCCCCTCCCCCTCACACAGTAATCAGCCCCTCCCCCACACACGGTAATCAGCCCCTCACCCACACACAGTAATCAGCCCCTCACCCACACACAGTAATCAGCTCCCTCCCCACACACAGTAATCAGCCCCTCCCCATCACACAGCAATCAGTCCCTCCCCCACACACAGCAATCAGCCCCTCCCCCACACACAGCAATCAGCCCCTCCCCCACACACAGTAATCAGCTCCCTCCCCACACACAGTAATCAGCCCCTCCCCATCACACAGCAATCAGTCCCTCCCCCACACACAGCAATCAGCCCCTCCCCCACACACAGCAATCAGCCCCTCCCCGACACACAGTAATCAGCCCCCTCCCCACACAGTAATCAGCCCCTCCCCCACACACAGTAATCAGCCCCTCCCCCACACACAGTAATCAGCCCCTCCCCCACACACAGAAATCAGCCCCTCCCCCACACACAGAAATCAGCCCCCCCCCACACACAGTAATCAGCCCCTCCCCCACACACAGTAATCAGCCCCACCCCCACACACAGAAATCAGGCCCACCCCCACACACAGAAATCAGCCCCCCCCCCACACACAGTAATCAGCCCCTCCACCACACACAGTAATCAGCCCCTCTCCCACACACAGTAATCAGCCCATCCCCCACACACAGTAATCACCCCCTACCCCACACACAGTAATCAGCCGTTCCCCCACACACAGTAATCAGCCCCTCCCCCACACACAGTAATCAGCCCCTCCCCCACACACAGTCATCTGCCCCCTCCCCCACACACTTTAATCAGCCCCTCCACCACACACAGTAATCAGCCCCTCCTCCACACACAGTAATCAGCCACTCCCCCCACAGACAGTAATCATCCCCTCCCCGACACACAGTAATCAGCCCCTCCCTCACACACAGTAATCAGCCCCTCCCCCACATACAGTAATCATCCCCTCCCCAACACACACTAATCAGCCCCTCCCCCACACAGTAATCAGCCCCTCCCCCACACACAGTAATCAGCCCCTTCCCCACACACAGTAATCAACCCCTCCCCCAAACACAGTAATCAGCCCCTCCCCCACACACAGTAATCAGACCCTCCCCACACACAGTAATCAGCCCCTCCCCCGCACACAGTAATCAGCCACTCCCCCGCACACAGTAATCAGCCCCTCCCCATTCAGTAATCAGCCCCTCCCCACACACAGTATTCAGCCCCTCCCCCACACACAGTAATCAGCCCCTCCCCCACACAGTAATCAGCCCCTCCCCCACACAGTAATCAGTCCCTCCCCCACACACAGAAATGAGCCCCTCCCCCACACACAGTAATCAACCCCTCCCCCCCACACAGTAATCAACCCCTCCACCACATACCGTAATCAACCCCTCCCCCACACACTGTAATCAGCCCCTCCCCCACACACAGAATTCAGCCCCTCCCCCACATACAGTAATCAGCCCTTCCCCCACACACAGTAATCAGCCCCTCTCCCACACAAAGTAATCAGCCTCTCCCCCACACACAGTAATCAGCCCCCCCCCCACACACAATAATCAGCCCCTCCCCCACATACAATAATCAGCCCCTTCCCCACACACAGTAATCAGCCCCTCCCCCACACACAGTAATCAGCCCCTCCCCCACACACAATAATCAGCCCCTCCCCCACACACAGTAATCAGCCCCTCCCCCACACACAGTAATCAGCCCCTCCCCCACACACAGTAATCAGCCCCTCCCCCACACACAATAATCAGCCCCTCCCCCACATACAATAATCAGCCCCTTCCGCACACACAGTTATCAGCCACTCCCCCACACACAGTAATCATCCCCTCCCCCGCACACACTAATCAGCCCCTCCCCCACACACAGTGAGTAGCCCCTCCCCCACAAATAGTAATCAGCCCCTCCCCCACACACAGTCATCTGCCCCCTCCCCCACACACAGTAATCAGCCCCTCCTCCACACACAGTAATCAGCCACTCCCCCCACACACAGTAATCATCCCCTCCCCCACACACAGTAATCAGCCCCTCCCTCACACAGAGTAATCAGCCCCTCCCCCACATACAGTAATTATCCCCTCCCCAACACACACTAATCAGCCCCTCCCCCACACACAGTAATCAGCCCCTCCCCCACACACAGTAATCAGCCCCTTCCCCACACACAGTAATCAACCCCTCCCCCAAACACAGTAATCAGCACCTCCCCCACACACAGTAATCAGACCCTCCCCACACACAGTAATCAGCCCCTCCCCCGCACACAGTAATCAGCCACTCCCCCGCACACAGTAATCAGCCCCTCCCCCACACACAGTAATCAGCCCCTCCCCATTCAGTAATCAGCCCCTCCCCACACACAGTAATCAGCCCCTCCCCCACACACAGTAATCAGCCCCTCCCCACACAGTAATCAGCCCCTCCCCCACACAGTAATCAGCCCCTCCCCCACACAGTAATCAGACTCTCCCCCACACACAGAAATGAGCCCCTCCCCCACACACAGTAATCAACCCCTCCCCCCCACACAGTAATCAACCCCTCCCCCACACACTGTAATCAGCCCCTCCCCCACACACAGAATTCAGCCCCTCCCCCACACACTGTAATCAACCCCTCCCCCACACACTGTAATCAGCCCCTCCCCCACACACAGAATTCAGCCCCTCCCCCACATACAGTAATCAGCCCCTCCCCCACACACAGACTTCAGCCTCTCCCCCACACACAGTAATCAGCCCCTCTCCCACACAAAGTAATCAGCCCATCCCCCACACACAGTAATCAGCCCCTCCCCCACATACAATAATCAGCCCCTCCCCCACATACAATAATCAGCCCCTCCCCCACATACAGTAATCAGCCCCTCCCCCACACACAGACTTCAGCCTCTCCCCCACACACAGTAATCAGCCCCTCTCCCACACAAAGTAATCAGCCTCTCCCCCACACACAGTAATCAGCCCCTAACCACACACAGTAATCAGCCCCTCCCCCACACACAGTAATCAGCCCCTCCCCCACACACAGTAATCAGCCTCTCCCCCACACACAGTAATCAGCCCATCCCCCACACACAGTAATCAGCCCCTCTCCCACACACAGTAATCAGCCCCTCCCCCACACACAGTAATCAGCCTCTCCCCCACACACAGTAATCAGCCCATCCCCCACACACAGTAATCAGCCCCTCCCCCACACACAGTAATCAGCCCCTCCCCCACACACAGTAATCAGCCCCTTCCCCACACACAGTAATCAGCCCCTCCCCCACACACAATAATCAGCCCCTCCCCCACACACGGTTATCAGCCACTCCCCCACACACAGTAATCATCCCCTCCCCCGCACACACTAATCAGCCCCTCCCCCACACAGTATTCAGCCCCTCCCCCGCACACAGTCTTCGGCCCCTCCCCACACACACAGTAATCACGCCCTCCCCCACACACAGTAAGCAGCCCCTCCCCCACACACAGTGAGTAGCCCCTCCCCCACACATAGTAATCAGCCCCTCCCCCACACACAGTAATCAGCCCCTCCCCCACGCACAGTAATCAGTCCCTCCCCCAAACACAGTAATCAGCCCCTCCCCCACACACAGTAATCATCCCCTCCCCCACACACAGTGATCATCCCCTCCCCCCACACACAGTGATCAACCCCTCCCCCACACACAGTGATCATCCCCTCCCCCACACACAGTAATCTGCCCCCTCCCCCACACACAGTAATCTACCCCCACACAAAGTAATCAGCCCCTCCACCACACACAGTAATCAGCCCTTCCCCCATACACAGTAATCAGCCCCTCCCCCACACACAGTAATCAGCCCCTCCCCCACACACAGTAATCAGCCCTCCCCACACACAGTAATCGGCCCCTCCCACACACCCAGTAATCAGCCCCTCCCCCACACACAGTAATCAGCCCCTCCCACACACCCAGTAATCAAACCCTCCCCCATACACAGAAATCACCCCTCCCCCCCGCCCACACACAGTAATCAGCCCCTCTCCCACACTCAGTAATCAGCCCCTCCCCCACACACAGTAATCAGCCCCTCTCCCACACACAGTGATCAGCCCCTCCCCCACACACAAAAATCAGCCCCTTCACCACACACAGTAATCAGCCCCTCCCCCCCACACACAGTAATCAGCACCTCCCCCACACACAGTAATCATCCCCTCCCCCACACACAGTAATCATCCCCTCCCCCACACACAGTAATCAGCCACTCCCCCACACACAGTAAGCATCCCCTCCACCACACACAGTAATCAGCCCCTCCCCCACACACAGTAAGCATCCCCTCCCCCACACACACTCATCAGCCGCTCCCCCGCACACAGTAATCAGCCACACCCCAACACACAGTAATCAGCCCCTCCCCCACCCACAGTAATCATCCCCTCCCCCACACACAGTAATCAGCCCCTCCCCCACCCACAGTAATCATCCCCTCCCCCACACACAGTAATCAGCCCCTCCCCCACACACAGTAATCATCCCCTCCCCCACACACAGTAATCAGCCCCTCCCCCACACACAGTAATCAGCCCTCCCCCCCACACACAGTAATCAGCCCCTCCCCATCACAGTAATCAGCCCCTCCCCCACACACAGTAATCAGCCCCTCCCCGACACACAGGAATCAGCCCCTCCCCCTCACACAATAATCAGTCCCTCCCCCACACACTTTAATCTGCCCCCTCCCCCACACACTTTAATGAGCCCCTCCACCACACACAGTAATCAGCCCCTCCCCCACACACAGTAATCAGCCACTCCCCCCACACACAGTAATCATCCCCTCCCCCACACACAGTAATCAGCCCCTCCCTCACACACAGTAATCAGCCCCTCCCCCACACACAGTAATCATCCCCTCCCCAACACAGAGTAATCAGCCCCTCCCCCACACACAGTAATCAGCCCCTCCCCCACACACAGTAATCAGCCCCTCCCCCACACACAGTAATCAACCCCTCCCCCACACACAGTAATCAGCCCCTCCCCCACACACAGTAATCAGCCCCTCCCCATCACAGTAATCAGCCCCTCCCCCACACACAGTAATCAGCCCCTCCCCGACACACAGAAATCAGCCCCTCCCCCTCACACAGTAATCAGTCCCTCCCCCACACACAGTAATCAGCCCCTCCCCCACACACAGTGATCAGCCCCTCCCCCTCTCACAGTAATCAGCCCCTCCCCCACACACAGTAATCAGCTCCCTCCCCCACATACAGTAATCAGCCCCTCCCCCACACACAGTAATCAGCCCCTCCCCCACACACAGTAGTCATCCCCTCCCCCACACACAGTAATCAGACCCTCGCCCTCACACAGTAATCAGCCCCTCCCCCTCACACAGTAATCAGCCCCTCCCCCACACAAAGTAATCAGCCCCTCCCCCACACACACTAATCAGCCCCCTCCCCACACACAGGAATCAGCCCCTCCCCCTCACACAGTAATCAGCCCCTCCCCCACACACAGTAATCAGCCCCTCCCCCACACGCAGTAATCAGCCCCTCCCCCACACACAGAAATCAGCCCCTCCCCCACACACAGAAATCAGACCCCCACACACAGTAATCAGCCCCTCCCCCACACACACTACTCAGCCCCTCCCCACACACAGGAATCAGCCCCTCCCCCTCACACAGTAATCAGCCCCTCCCCCACACACAGTAATCAGCCCCTCCCCCACACGCAGTGATCAGCCCCTCCCCCACACACAGAAATCAGCCCCTCCCCCACACACAGAAATCAGCCCCTCCCCCACACACAGAAATCAGCCCCCCCACACACTGTAATCAGCCCCTCCCCCACACACAGTAATCAGCCCCTCCCCCACACACAGAAATCAAACCCTCCCCCATACACAGAAATCACCCCTCCCCGCCGCCCACACACAGTAATCAGCCCCTCTCCCACACTCAGTAATCAGCCCTCCCCCCCACACACAGTAATCAGCCCCTCCCCATCACAGTAATCAGCCCCTCCCCCACTCACAGTAATCAGCCCCTCCCCGACACACAGGAATCAGCCCCTCCCCCTCACACAGTAATCAGTCCCTTCCCCACACACAGTAATCAGCCCCTCCCCCACACACAGTGATCATCCCCTCCCCCTCTCACAGTAATCAGCCCCTCCCCCACACACAGTAATCAGCTCCCTCCCCCACATACAGTAATCAGCCACTCCCCCACACACAGTAATCAGCCCCTCCCCCTCACACAGTAATCAGCCCCTCCCCCACACACAGTAATCAGCCCCTCCCCCACACACAGTAATCAGCCCCTCCCCCACACACACTAATCAGCCCCCTCCCCACACACAGGAATCAGCCCCCTCCCCACACACAGGAATCAGCCCCTCCCCCACACACAGTAATCAGCCCCTCCCCCACACACAGTAATCAGCCCCTCCCCCACACGCAGTAATCAGCCCCTCCCCCACACACAGAAATCAGCCCCTCCCCCACACACAGAAATCAGCCCGCCCCACACACAGTAATCAGCCCCTCCCCCACACACAGGAATCAGCCCCTCCCCCACACACAGAAATCAGCCCCTCTCCCACACAGAGTAATCAGCCCCTCTCCCACACACAGTAATCAGCCCCTCCCCCACACACAGTAATCAGCCCCTCCCCCACACACTTTAATCAGCCCCTCCCCCACACACAGTAATCATCCCCTCCCCCACACACAGTAATCAGCCACTCCCCCCACACACAGTAATCATCCCCTCCCCCACACACAGTAATCAGCCACTCCCCCACACACAGTAATCATCCCCTCCCCCACACACAGTAATCAGCCCCTCCCTCACACACAGTAATCAGCCCCTCCCCCACACACAGTTATCAGCCCCTTCCCCACACACAGTAATCAACCCCACCCCCAACGACAGTAATCACCCCCTCCCCCACACACAGTAATCAGCCCCTCCCTCACACACAGTAATCAGCCCCTCCCCCACACACAGTAATCATCCCCTCCCCAACACACAGTAATCAGCCCCTCCCCAACACACAGTAATCAGCCCCTCCCCCACACACAGTAATCAGCCCCTCACCCACACACAGTAAGCATCCCCTCCCCCACACACACTCATTAGCCCCTCCCCCGCACACAGAAATCAGTCCTCTCCCCCATACGCACTAATCAGCCATTCCCCCACACAAAGTAATCAGCCACTCCCCCACTCACAGTGATCAGCCCCTCCCCCACCCACAGTAATCATCCCCTCCCCCACACACAGGAATCAGCCCCTCCCCCACACACAGTAGTCATCCCCTCCCCCACACACAGTAATCAGCCCCTCCCCCACACAGAGTAATCAGCCCTCCCCCCCACACACAGTGATCAACCCCTCCCCATCACAGTAATCAGCCCCTCCCCCACACACAGTAATCAGCCCCTCCCCGACACACAGGAATCAGCCCCTCCCCCTCACACAGTAATCAGTCCCTCCCCCACACACAGTAATCAGTCCCTCCCCCACACACAGTAATCAGCCCCTCCCCCTCACACAGTAATCAGTCCCTCCCCCACACACAGTAATCAGCCCCTCCCCCACACACAGTGATCAGCCCCTCCCCCACACACAGTGATCAGCCCCTCCCCCACACACAGTAATCAGCCCCTCCCCCACACACAGTGATCAGCCCCTCCCCCACACACAGTAATCAGCCCCTCCCCCACACACAGTAATCAGACCCTCGCCCTCACACAGTAATCAGCCCCTCCCCCACACACTAATCAGCCCCCTCCCCACACACTAATCAGCCCCTCCCCCACACACAGAAATCAGCCCCTCCCCCACACACAGAAATCAGCCCCCCCCACACACAGTAATCAGCCCCTCCCCCACACACAGCAATCAGCCCCTCCACCACACACAGCAATCAGCCCTTCCCCCACACACAGTAATCAGCCCCTCCCCCACACACAGTCATCTGCCCCCTCCCCCACACACGTTAATCAGCCCCTCCACCACACACAGTAATCATCCCCTCCCCCACACACAGTAATCAGCCCCTCCCCCACACACAGTAATCATCCCCTCCCCAACACAGAGTAATCAGCCCCTCCCCCACACACAGTAATCAGCCCCTCCCCCACACACTGTAATCAGCCCCTCCCCCACACACAGTAATCAACCCCTCCCCCAAACACAGTAATCAGCCCCTCCCCCACACACAGTAAACAGCCCCTCCCCCACCCACAGTAGTCATCCCCTCCCCCACACACAGTAATTAGCCCCTCCCCCACACACAGTAATCATCCCCTCCCCAACACACAGTAATCAGCCCCTCCCCCAAACACAGTAATCAGCCCCTCCCCCACACACAGTAATCAGACCCTCCCCACACACAGTAATCAGCCCCTCCCCCGCACACAGTAATCAGCCACCCCCCGCACACAGTAATCAGCCCCTCCCCCACACACAGTAATCAGCCCTTCCCCATTCAGTAATCAGCCCCTCCCCACACACAGTAATCAGCACCTCCCCCACACACAGTAATCAGCCCCCCCCCACACACAGTAATCAGCCCCTTAGCCACACACAGTAGTCAGCCCTTCTCCCACACACAGTAATCAGCCCCTCCCACACACACAGTAATCAGCCCCTCCCCCACACACAGTAATCAGCCCCTCCCCCACACAGTAATCAGCCCCTCCCCCACACAGTAATCAGACTCTCCCCCACACACAGAAATGAGCCCCTCCCCCACACACAGTAATCAACCCCTCCACCCCACACAGTAATCAACCCCTCCCCCACAAACCGTAATCAACCCCTCCCCCACACACTGTAATCAGCCCCTCCCCCACACACAGAATTCAGCCCCTCCCCCACATACAGTAATCAGCCCCTCTCCCACACAAAGTAATCAGCCTCTCCCCCACACACAGTAATCAGCCCCTCTCCCACACACAGTAATCAGCCCCTCCCCCGCACACACTAATCAGCCCCTCCCCCACACACAGTGAGTAGCCCCTCCCCCACACATAGTAATCAGCCCCTCCCCCACACACAGTAATCAGCCCCTCCCCCACGTACAGTAATCAGTCCCTCCCCCACACACAGTAATCAGCCCCTCCCCCACACACAGTAATCATCCCCTCCCCCACACACAGTGATCATCCCCTCCCCCCACACACAGTGATCAACCCCTCCCCCACACACAGTGATCATCCCCTCCCCCACACACAGTAATCAGCCCCTCCCCCACACAGAGTAATCAGCCCCTCCCCCACACACAGTCATCAGCCCCTCCCCCACACACAGTAATCAGCCCCTCCCCCCACACACAGTAATCAGCCCCTCCCACAAACACTTTAATCAGCCCCTCCCCCACACACAGTAATCAGCCCCTCCCCCACACACAGTAATCAGACCGTCCCCCACACACAGTGATCATCCCCTCCCCCACACACAGTAATCTGCCCCCTCCCCCACACAGAGTAATCAGCCCCCCCCCACACACAGTAATCAGCCCCTCCCCCACACACAGTGATCAGACCTTCCCCCACACACAGTAATCATCCCCTCCCCCACACACAGTAATCAGCCCCTCCCCCACACACAGTAATCATCCCCTCCCCCACACACAGTAATCAGGCCCCTCCCCCACACACAGTAATCATCCCCTCCCCCACTCACAGTGATCAGCACCTCCCCCAATAACAGTGATCATCCCCTCCCTCACACACAGTAATCTGCCCCCTCCCCCACACACAGTAATCAGCCCCTCCCCCACACACAGTAATCATCCCCTCCCCCACACACGGAAATCAGCCCCTCCCCCACACACAGGAATCAGCCCCTCCCTCACACACAGTAATCAGCCCCTCCCACACACACAGTCATCAGCCCCTCCCTCACACACAGTGATCAGCCCCTCCCCCACACACAGAAAACAGCCCCTCCCCCACACACAGTAATCAGCCCCTCCCCCACACACTAATCAGCCCCCTCCCAACACAGTAACCAGCCCCTCCCCAACACACAGTAATCAGCCCCCTCCCCACACACAGTAATCAGCCCCTCCCCCACACACTGTAATCAACCCCTCCCCCACACACAGTAATCATCACCTCCCCCACACACAGCAATTATCCCCTCCCCCACACACACTCATCATCCCCTCCCCCACACACAGTAATCAGCCCCTCCCCCACACACAGTAATCAGCCCCTCCCCCAAACACAGTAATCATCCCCTCCCCCACACACAGTAATCAGCCCCTCCCCCACACACAGTAATCATCCCCTCCCCCACACACAGAAATCAGCCCCTCCCCATCACAGTAATCAGCCCCTCCCCCACACACAGTGTTCAGCCCCTCCCCGACACACAGGAATCAGCCCCTCCCCCTCACGCAGGAATCAGCCCCTCCCCCACACACAGGAATCAGCCCCTCCCCCACACACAGAAATCAGCCCCTCCCCATCACAGTAATCAGCCCCTCCCCCACACACAGTGTTCAGCCCCTCCCCGACACACAGGAATCAGCCCCTCCCCCACACACAGTAATCAGCCCCACCCTCACACACAGTGATCAGCCCCTCCCCCACACACAGTAATCAGCCCCTCCCCCACACACAGTAGTCAGCCCCTCCCCAACACACAGTAATCAGCCCCCTCCCCACACACAGTAATCAGCCCCTCCCCCACACACAGTAATCAGCCCCTCCCCCACACACAGAAAACAGCCGCTCCCCCACACACAGTAATCAGACACTCCCCCACACACAGTAATCAGCCCCTCCCCCACACACAGTAATCAGCCCCTCCCACAGACCCAGTAATCAAACCCTCCCCCACACAGTAATCAGCCCCTCCCCAACACACAGCAATCAGCCCCTCCCCCACACACTAACCAGCCCCTCCCCAACACACAGTAATCAGCCCCCTCTCCACACACAGTAATCAGCCCCTCCCCCACACACAGTAATCAGCCCCTCCCGCACACACAGTAATCAGCACCTCCCCCACACACAGTAATTATCCCCTCCCCCACACACAGTAATCAGCCACTCCCCCACACAGAGGAAGCATCCCCTCCACCACACACACCCATCAGCCCCTCCCCCGCACACAGTAATCAGTCCTCTCCCCCACGCGCATTAATCAGCACTCCCCCACACACAGTAATCAGCCACTCCCCCACACACAGTAAACAGCCCCTCACCCACCCACAGTAATCATCCCCTGCCCCACACACAGTAATCAGCCCCTCCCCCACACACAGAAATCAGCCCTCCCCCCCACACACAGTAATCAGCCCCTCCCCATCACAGTAATCAGCCCCTCCCCCACACACAGTGTTCAGCCCCTCCCCGACACACAGGAATCAGCCCCTCCCCCTCACACAGTAATCAGCCCCTCCCCCACACACAGTGATCAGCCCCTCCCCAACACACAGTAATCAGCCCCTCCCCCACACACAGTAATCAGCCCCTACCCAACACACAGTAATCAGCCCCCTCCCCACACACAGTAATCAGCCCCTCCCCCACACACAGTAATCATCCCCTCCCCCACACACAGTAATCAGCCCCTCTCCCACACACAGTAATCAGCCCCTCCCCCACACACAGTAATCAGCCCCTCCCCCACACACAGTAATCAGCCCCTCCCCCACACACAGAAATCAGCCCCTCCCCCACACACAGAAATTAACCCCTCCCCACGCACAGTAATCAGCCCCCTCTCCCACACACAGTAATCAGCCCCTCCCACACACACAGTAATCAGCCCCCCCCCCACACACAGTAATCAGCCCCTCCCCCACACACAGAAATCAGGCCCTCCCCCACACACAGAAATCAGCCCCTCCCCCACACACAGTCATCAGCCACACCCCCACACACAGTAATCAGCCCCTCTCCCACACACAGTAATCAGCCCCTCCCCCACACACATAAATCAGTCCCTCCCCCACACACAGTAATCAGCCCCTCCCCCACACACAGTAATCAGCCCCTCCCCCACACACAGGAATCAGCCCCTCCCCCACACACAGTAATCAGCCCCTCCCCCACACACAGTCATCTGCCCCCTCCCCCACACAATTTAATCAGCCCCTCTCCCACACACAGTAATCAGCCCCTCCCCCACACACATAAATCAGTCCCTCCCCCACACACAGTAATCAGCCCCTCCCCCACACACAGTAATCAGCCCCTCCCCCACACACAGTAATCAGCCCCTCCCCCACACACAGGAATCAGCCCCTCCCCCGCACACAGTAATCAGCCCCTCCCCCACACACAGTAATCAGCCATTCCCCATTCAGTAATCAGCCCCTCCCCACACACAGTAATCAGCCCCTCCCCCACACACAGTAATCAGCCCCTCCCCCACACACAGTAATCAGCCCCTTAGCCGCACACAGTAATCAGCCATTCTCCCACACACAGTAATCAGCCCCTCCCACACACACAGTAATCAGCCCCTCCCCCACACACAGTAATCAGCCCCTCCCCCACACAGTAATTAGCCCCTCCCCCACACAGTAATCAGACTCTCCCCACATACAGAAATGAGCCCCTCCCCCACACACAGTAATCAACCCCTCCACCCCACACAGTAATCAACCCCTCCCCCACACACCGTAATCAACCCCTCCCCCACACACTGTAATCAGCCCCTCCCCCACACACAGAATTCAGCCCCTCCCCCACATACAGTAATCAGCCCCTCCCCCACACACAGACTTCAGCCCCTCCCCCACACACAGTGAGTAGCCCCTCCCCCACACATAGTAATCAGCCCCTCCCCCACACACAGTAATCAGCCCCTCCCCCACGTACAGTAATCAGTCCCTCCCCCACACACAGTAATCAGCCCCTCCCCCACACACAGTAATCATCCCCTCCCCCACACATAGTGATCATCCCCTCCCCCCACACACAGTGATCAACCCCTCCCCCACACACAGTGATCATCCCCTCCCCCACACACAGTAATCTGCCCCCTCCCCCACACACAGTAATCTGCCCCCACCCCCACACAAAGTAATCAGCCCCTCCACCACACACAGTAATCAGCCCTTCCCCCACACACAGTAATCAGCCCCTCCCCCACACACAGTAATCAGCCCCTCCCCCACACACAGTAATCAGCCCCTCCCCCACACACAGTAATCAGCCCCTCCCCCCACACACAGTAATCAGCCCCTCCCACAAACACTTTATTCAGCCCCTCCCCCACACACAGTAATCAGCCCCTCCCCCACACACAGTAATCAGACCCTCCCCCACACACAGTGATCATCCCCTCCCCCACACACAGTAATCTGCCCCCTCCCCCACACAGAGTAATCAGCCCCCCCCCCACACACAGTAATCAGCCCCTCCCCCACACACAGTGATCAGCCCTTCCCCCACACACAGTAATCAGCCCCTCCCGCACACAGAGTAATCATCCCCTCCCCCACACATAGTAATCAGCCCCTCCCCCACACACAGTAATCATCCCCTCCCCCACACACAGTAATCAGCCCCTCCCCCACACACAGTAATCAGCCCCTCCCCCAAACGCAGTAATCATCCCCTCCCCATCACAGTAATCATCCCCTCCCCCACACACAGACATCAGCCCCTCCCCATCACAGTAATCAGCCCCTCCCCCACACACAGTGTTCAGCCCCTCCCCGACACACAGGAATCAGCCCCTCCCCCTCACACAGGAATCAGCCCCTCCCCCACACACAGTAATCAGCCCCTCCCCCACACACAGTGATCAGCCCCTCCCACACACACAGTAACCAGCCCCTCCCCCACACACAGTAATCAGCCCCTCCCCATCACACAGTAATCAGCCCCCTCCCCACACACAGTAATCAGCCCCTCCCCCACACACAGTAATCAGCCCCTCCCCCACACACAGTAATCAGCCCCTCCCCCACACACAGAAAACAGCCCCTCCCCCACACACAGTAATCAGACACTCCCCCACACACAGTAATCAGCCCCTCCCCCCCACACAGTAATCAGCCCCTCCCACACACCCAGTAATCAGCCGCTCCCCCACACACAGTAATCAGCCCCTCCCACAGACCCAGTAATCAAACCCTCCCCCACACACAGAAATCACCCCCCCCCCGCCCACACACAGTAATCAGCCCCTCCCCACACTCCGTAATCAGCCCCTCCCCCACACACAGTAATCAGCCCAGCCCCCACACACAATAATCAGCCCCCTCCCCACACAGTAATCAGCCCCTCCCCAACACACGGTAATCAGCCCCCTCCCCACACAGTAATCAGCCCCTCCCCCACACACCGTAATCAGCCCCTCCCCCACACACAGAAATCAGCCCCTCCCTCACACACAGAAATCAGCCCCCCACAGACACAGTAATCAACCCCTCTCCCACACACAGCAAACAGCCCCTCCCCCACACACTAACCAGCCCCTCCCCAACACACAGTAATCAGCCCCTCCCGCACACACAGTAATCAGCACCTCCCCCACACACAGTAATTATCCCCTCCCCCACACACAGTAATCAGCCACTCCCCCACACACAGGAAGCATCCCCTCCACCACACACACTCATCAGCCCCTCCCCCGCACACAGTAATCAGTCCTCTCCCCCACGCGCATTAATCAGCACTCCCCCACACACAGTAATCAGCCACTCCCCCACACACAGTAATCAGCCCCTCCCCCACCCACAGTAATCATCCCCTCTCCCACACACATTAATCAGCCCCTCCCCCACACACAGTAATCAGCCCCTCCCGCACACACAGTAATCAGCACCTCCCCCACACATAGTAATTATCCCCTCCCCCACACACAGTAATCAGCCACTCCCCCACACACAGGAAGCATCCCCTCCACCACACACACTCATCAGCCCCTCCCCCGCACACAGTAATCAGTCCTCTCCCCCACGCGCATTAATCAGCACTCCCCCACACACAGTAATCAGCCACTCCCCCACACACAGTAATCAGCCCCTCCCCCACCCACAGTAATCATCCCCTCTCCCACACACATTAATCAGCCCCTCCCCCACACACAGTAATCAGCTCCTCCCCCAAACACAGTAATCATCCCCTCCCCCACACACAGTAATCAGCCCCTCCCCCACACACAGTAATCATCCCCTGCCCCACACACAGTAATCAGCCCCTCCCCCACACACAGTAATCAGCCCTCCCCCCCACACACAGTAATCAGCCCCTCCCCATCACAGTAATCAGCCCCTCCCCCACACACAGTGTTCAGCCCCTCCCCGACACACAGGAATCAGCCCCTCCCCCTCACACAGTAATCAGCCCCTCCGCCATACACAGTAATCAGCCCCTCCCCCACACACAGTGATCAGCCCCTCCCCCACACACAGTAATCAGCCCCTCCGCCATACACAGTAATCAGCCCCTCCCCAACACACAGTAATCAGCCCCCTCCCCACACACAGTAATCAGCCCCTCCCCCACACACAGTAATCAGCCCCTCCCCCACGCACAGTAATCAGCCCCCTCTCCCACACACAGTAATCAGCCCCTCCCACACACACAGTAATCAGCCCCCCCCCCCACACACAGTAATCAGCCCCTCCCCCACACACAGTAATCAGCCCCTCTCCCAAACACAGTAATCAGCCCCTCCCCCATACACAGAAATACGCCCCTCCCCCACACACAGTAATCAGCCCCTCCCCCACACACAGTAATCAGCCACTCCCCACACACAGTAATCAGCCCCTCCCCCACACACAGTAATCAGCCCCTCCCCCACACACAGTTATCAGCCCCTCCCCCACACACAGTAATCAACCGCTCCCCCACACACAGTAATCAGCCCCTCCCCCACACACACTCATCAGCCCCTCCCCCACACAATGTAATCAACCCCTCCCCCGCACACAGTAATCAGCCGCTCCCCCACAAAAGGTAATCAGCCCCTCCCACAAACACATTATTCAGCCCCTCCCCCACACACAGTAATCAGCCCCTCTCCCAAACACAGTAATCAGCCCCTCCCCCATACACAGAAATACGCCCCTCCCCCACACACAGTAATCAGCACCTCCCCCACACACAGTTATCAGCCCCTCCCCCACACACAGTAATCAGCCTCTCCCCCACACACAGTAATCAGCCCCTCCCCCACACAGTAATCAGCCCCTCCCACACACAGTAATCAGCCCCTCCCACACACAGTAATCAGCCCCTCCCCCACACACAGTAATCACTCCTCCCCCACACACAGTAATCAGCCCCTGCCCCACACACAGTAATCAGCCCCTCCCACACACAGTAATCAGCCCCTCCCACACACAGTAATCAGCCCCTCCCCCACACACAGTAATCAGCCCCCTCCCCCACACAATGTAATCTGCCCCCTCCCCCACACACAGTAATCAGCCCCTTCCCCACACACAGTAATCAGCCCCTCCCCCACACACAGTAATCAGCCCCCTCCCCCACACAATGTAATCTGCCCACTCCCCCACACACAGAAATCAGCCCTTCCCCACACACAGCAATCAGCCCCTCCCCCACACACAGTAATCAACCGCTGCCCCACACACAGTAATCAGCCCCTCCCCCACACACAGTAATCTGCCCCCTCCCCCACACACAGTAATCAGCCACTCCCCCCACACACAGTCATCATCCCCTCCCCAACACACAGTAATCAGACACTCCCCCACACACAGTAATCAGCCCCTCCCCCACACACAGTGTTCAGCCCCTCCCCGACACACAGGAATCATCCCCTCCCCAACACACAGTAATCAGCCCCTCCCCCACACACAGTGTTCAGCCCCTCCCCGACACACAGGAATCAGCCCCTCCCCCTCACACAGTAATCAGCCCCTCCCCCACACACAGTGATCAGCCCCTCCCCAACACACAGTAATCAGCCCCTCCCCCACACACAGTAATCAGCCCCTACCCAACACACAGTAATCAGCCCCCTCCCCACACACAGTAATCAGCCCCTCCCCCACACACAGTAATCAGCCCCTCCCCCACACACAGAAATCAGCCCCTCCCCCACACACAGAAATTAACCCCTCCCCACGCACAGTAATCAGCCCCCTCTCCCACACACAGTAATCAGCCCCTCCCACACACACAGTAATCAGCCCCCCCCCCCACACACAGTAATCAGCCCATCCCCCACACACAGAAATCAGGCCCTCCCCCACACACAGTAATCAGACCCTCCCCCACACACAGTCATCAGACACACCCCCACACACAGTAATCAGCCCCTCTCCCACACACAGTAATCAGCCCCTCCCCCACACACAGAAATCAGTCCCTCCCCCACACACAGTAATCAGCCCCTCCCCCACACAGAGTAATCAGCCCCTCCCCCACACACAGTAATCAGCCCCTCCCCCACACACAGTAATCAGCCCCTCCCCCACACACAGTCATCTGCCCCCTCCCCCACACACTTTAATCAGCCCCTCCACAACACACAGTAATCCGCCCCTCCCCCACACACAGTAATCAGCCACTCCCCCCACACACAGTAATCAGTCCCTCCCCCACACACAGTAATCAGCCCCTCCCCCACACACAGTAATCAGCCCCTCCCCCACACACAGTAATCAACCCCTCCCCCAAACACAGTAATCAGCCCCTCCCCCACACACAGTAATCAGACCCTCCCCAAACACAGTAATCAGCCCCTCCCCCACACACAGTAATCAGCCCCTCCCCCACACACAGTAATCAGCCCCTCCCCCGCACACAGTAATCAGCCACTCCCCCGCACACAGTAATCAGCCCCTCCCCCACACACAGTAATCAGCCATTCCCCATTCAGTAATCAGCCCCTCCCCACACACAGTAATCAGCCCCTCCCCCACACACAGTAATCAGCCCCTCCCCCACACACAGTAATCAGCCCCTTAGCCACACACAGTAATCAGCCATTCTCCCACACACAGTAATCAGCCCCTCCCACACACACAGTAATCAGCCCCTCCCCCACACACATAATCAGCCCCTCCCCCACACAGTAATCAGCCCCTCCCCCACACAGTAATCAGACTCTCCCCACACACAGAAATGAGCCCCTCCCCCACACACAGTAATCAACCCCTCCACCCCACACAGTAATCAACCCCTCCCCCACACACCGTAATCAACCCCTCCCCCACACACTGTAATCAGCCCCTCCCCCACACACAGAATTCAGCCCCTCCCCCACATACAGTAATCAGCCCCTCTCCCACACACAGACTTCAGCCTCTCCCCCACACACAGTAATCAGCCCCTCTCCCACACAAAGTAATCAGCCTCTCCCCCACACACAGTAATCAGCCCCTCTCCCACACACAGTAATCAGCCCCTCCCCCGCACACACTAATCAGCCCCTCCCCCACACACAGTGAGTAGCCCCTCCCCCACACATAGTAATCAGCCCCTCCCCCACACACAGTCATCAGCCCCTCCCCCACGTACAGTAATCAGTCCCTCCCCCACACACAGTAATCAGCCCCTCCCTCACACACAGTAATCATCCCCTCCCCCACACACAGTGATCATCCCCTCCCCCCACACACAGTGATCAATCCCTCCCCCACACACAGTGATCATCCCCTCCCCCACACACAGTAATCTGCCCCTTCCCCCACACACAGTAATCTGCCCCCACCCCCACACAAAGTAATCAGCCCCTCCACCACACACAGTAATCAGCCCTTCCCCCACACACAGTAATCAGCCCCTCCCCCACACACAGTAATCAGCCCCTCCCCCACACACAGTAATCAGCCCCTCCCCCCACACACAGTAATCAGCCCCTCCCACAAACACTTTATTCAGCCCCTCCCCCACACACAGTAATCAGCCCCTCCCCCACACACAGTAATCAGACCCTCCCCCACACACAGTGATCATCCCCTCCCCCACACACAGTAATCTGCCCCCTCCCCCACACAGAGTAATCAGCCCCCCCCCACACACAGTAATCAGCCCCTCCCCCACACACAGTGATCAGCCCTTCCCCCACACACAGTAATCAGCCCCTCCCGCACACACAGTAATCATCCCCTCCCCCACACACAGTAATCAGCCCCTCCCCCACACACAGTAATCAGCCCCTCCCCCACACACAGTAATCAGCCCCTCCCCCACACACAGTAATCAGCCCCTCCCCCAAACGCAGTAATCATCCCCTCCCCATCACAGTAATCATCCCCTCCCCCACAAACAGAAATCAGCCCCTCCCCATCACAGTAATCAGCCCCTCCCCCACACACAGTGTTCAGCCCCTCCCCGACACACAGGAATCAGCCCCTCCCCCTCACGCAGGAATCAGCCCCTCCCCCACACACAGTAAGCAGCCCCTCCCCCACACACAGTGATCAGCCCCTCCCCCACACACAGTAACCAGCCCCTCCCCCACACACAGTAATCAGCCCCTCCCCAACACACAGTAATCAGCCCCCTCCCCACGCACAGTAATCAGCCCCTCCCCCACACACAGTAATCAGCCCCTCCCCCACACACAGTAATCAGCCCCTCCCCCACACACAGAAAACAGCCCCTCCCCCACACACAGTAATCAGACACTCCCCCACACACAGTAATCAGCCCCTCCCCCACCCACAGTAATCATCCCCTCTCCCACACACAGTAATCAGCCCCTCCCCCACACACAGTAATCAGCCCCTCCCCCACACACAGTAATCAGCCCCTCCCCCACACACAGAAAACAGCCCCTCCCCCACACACAGTAATCAGCCCCTCCCCCACACACAGTAATCAGCCCCTCCCCCACACACAGTAATCATCCCCTGCCCCACACACAGTAATCAGCCCCTCCCCCACACACAGTAATCAGCCCTCCCCCCCACACACAGGAATCAGCCCCTCCCCATCACAGTAATCAGCCCCTCCCCCACACACAGTGTTCAGCCCCTCCCCGACACACAGGAATCAGCCCCTCCCCCTCACACAGTAATCAGCCCCTCCGCCACACACAGTGATCAGCCCCTCCCCCACACACAGTTATCAGCCCCTCCCCCACACACAGTAATCAGCCCCTCCCCACACACAGAAATCAGCCCCTCCCCCACACACAGAAATTAACCCCCCCCCACGCACAGTAATCAGCCCCCTCTCCCACACACAGTAATCAGCCCCTCCCACACACACAGTAATCAGACCCCCCCCACACACAGTAATCAGCCCCTCCCCCACACACAGTAATCAGCCCCTCTCCCAAACACAGTAATCAGCCCCTCCCCCACACACAGGAATCAGCCCCTCCCCCACACACAGTAATCAGCCCCTCCCCCACACACACTCATCAGCCCCTCCCCCACACACAGTAATCAACCCCTCCCCCGCACACAGTAATCAGCCGCTCCCCCACAAAAGGTAATCAGCCCCTCCCACAAACACATTATTCAGCCCCTCCCCCACACACAGTAATCAGCCCCTCTCCCAAACACAGTAATCAGCCCCTCCCCCATACACAGAAATACGCCCCTCCCCCACACACAGTAATCAGCCCCTCCCCCACACAGTAATCAGCCCCTCCCACACACAGTAATCAGCCCCTCCCACACACAGTAATCAGCCCCTCCCCCACACACAGTAATCACTCCTCCCCCACACACAGTAATCAGCCCCTGCCCCACACACAGTAATCAGCCCCTCCCACAAACACATTATTCAGCCCCTCCCCCACACACAGTAATCAGCCCCTCTCCCAAACACAGTAATCAGCCCCTCCCCCATACACAGAAATACGCCCCTCCCCCACACACAGTAATCAGCCCCTCCCCCACACAGTAATCAGCCCCTCCCACACACAGTGATCAGCCCCTCCCACACACAGTAATCAGCCCCTCCCCCACACACAGTAATCACTCCTCCCCCACACACAGTAATCAGCCCCTGCCCCACACACAGTAATCAGCCCCTCCCACACACAGTAATCAGCCCCTCCCACACACAGAAATCAGCCCCTCCCCCACACACAGTAATCAGCCCCTCCCCCACACACAGTAATCAGCCCCCTCCCCCACACAATGTAATCTGCCCCCTCCCCCACACACAGTAATCAGCCCCTTCCCCACACACAGTAATCAGCCCCTCCCCCACACACAGTAATCAGCCCCTCCCCCACACAATGTAATCTGCCCACTCCCCCACACACAGCAATCAGCCCCTCCCCCACACACAATAATCAACCCCTGCCCCACACACAGTAATCAGCCCCTCCCCCACACACAGTAATCTGCCCCCTCCCCCACACACAGTCATCAGCCACTCCCCCCACACACAGTCATCATCCCCTCCCCAACACACAGTAATCAGCCACTCCCCCACACACAGTGTTCAGCCCCTCCCCGACACACAGGAATCAGCCCCTCCCCCTCACACAGTAATCAGCCCCTCCCCCACACACAGTGATCAGCCCCTCCCCAACACACAGTAATCAGCCCCTCCCCCACACACAGTAATCAGCCCCTACCCAACACACAGTAATCAGCCCCCTCCCCACACACAGTAATCAGCCCCTCCCCCACACACAGTAATCAGCCCCTCCCCCACACACAGAAATCAGCCCCTCCCCACACACAGTGAGTAGCCCCTCCCCCACACATAGTAATCAGCCCCTCCCCCACACACAGTCATCAGCCCCTCCCCCACGTACAGTAATCAGTCCCTCCCCCACACACAGTAATCAGCCCCTCCCCCACACACAGTAATCATCCCCTCCCCCACACACAGTGATCATCCCCTCCCCCCACACACAGTGATCAATCCCTCCCCCACACACAGTGATCATCCCCTCCCCACACACAGTAATCTGCCCCTTCCCCACACACAGTAATCTGCCCCCACCCCC
>NW_027592027.1:0-65257 GCF_964213995.1 Mustelus asterias
TCCCCGTCTCTCGTGCTCACACTCTCCCCGTCCCTCGCGCTCACACTCTCCCCGTCACTCTCGCGCTCACACTCTCCCCGTCCCTCGTGCTCACACTCTCCCCGTCTCTCTCGCTCACACTCTCCCCGTCTCTCGCCGCTACACTCTCCCCGTCCCTCGTGCTCACACTCTCCCGTCCCTCGTGCTCACACTCTCCCCGTCTCTTCGCTCACACTCTCCCCGTCTCTCGCGCTCGCACTCTCCCCGTCCCTCGTGCTCACACTCTTCCCGTCCCTCGTGCTCACACTCTTCCCTCCCTCGTGCTCACACTCTCCCCGTTCCTCATGCTCACACTCTCCCCGTCTCTCTCGCGCTCACACTCTCCCCGTCCCTCGCGCTCACACTCTCCCTGTCTCTCGTGCTCACACTCTCCCCGTCTCTCTTGCGCGCCCTCACTCCCCGTCTCCCTCGCGCCCGCTCTCTCCTCGTCTCTGTCGCGCGCCTGCTCTCCCTGTCTCTCTCGCGCCCGCTCCCCCGTCTCTCTCGCGCGCCGCTCTCCCCGTCTCTCTCGCGCTGCTCTCCCCTGTCTCTCTCGCGCCCGCTCCCCTCTCTCTCGCGCGCCCGCTCTCCCCGTCTCTCTGACGCCTGCTCTCCCTGTCTCTCTCGCCGCCCCTCCCCGTCTCTCTCGCGCCCGCTCTCCCCGTCTCTCTCCGCCTGCCTCTCTTGTCTCTCGCGCGCTGCTCTCCCTGTCTCTCTCTGCTCTCACCTCCTCGCTCTCTCGCGCCCGCTCTCCCCGTCTCTCTCGCGTCCCGCTCTCCGCGTCTCTCTCGCGCCCGCTCTCCCCGTCTCTCTCGCGTGCCTGCCTCTCCCCATCTCTCTCGCGCTCACATTCTCCCCGTCTCTCGCGCCCGCTCTCCCCGTCTCTCTCGCGCCCCGCTCTCCCCGTCTCTCTCACGCCCCGCTCTCCCCGTCTCTCTCGCGCCCGCTCTCCCCGTCTCTCTCGCGCCCGCTCTCCCCGTCTCTCTCGCGCCCGCTTCTCCCGTCTCTCCGCCCGCCTCTCCCGTCTCTCTCGCGCCCGCTCTCCCCGTCTCTCCCGCGCCTGCTCTCCCCGTCTCTCTCGCGCCCTCTCTCCCCGTCTCTCTCGCGCCCGCTCTCCCCGTCTCTCTCGCGCTCACACTCTCCCCGTCTCTCTCGCTCACACTCTCCCCGTCTCTCTCGCGCTCACACTCTCCCCGTCTCTCTCGCGCTCACACTCTCCCCGTCTCTCTCGCGCCTGCTCTCCCCGTCTCTCTCGCGCCCTCTCTCCCCGTCTCTCTCGCGCCGCTCTCCCTGTCTCTCTCGCGCTCACACTCTCCCCGTCTCTCTCGCGCTCACACTCTCCCCGTCTCTCTCGCGCTCACACTCTCCCCGTCTCTCTCGCGCCCGCTCTCCCCGTCTCTCTCGCGCTCACACTCTCCCCGTCTCTCTCGCACTCACACTCTCCCCGTCTCTCTCGCGCTCACACTCTCCCCGTCTTTCTCGCGCTCACACTCTCCCCGTCTCTCTCGCGCTCACACTCTCCCTGTCTCTCTCTCGCGCTCACACTCTCACCGTCTCTCTCGCGCTCACACTCTCCCCGTCTCTCGCGCTCACACTCTCCCCGTCTCTCGCGCTCACACTCTCCCCATCTCTCGCGCTCACACTCTCCCCGTCTCTCGCGCTCACACTCTCCTCTCGCGCTCACACTCTCCCCATCTCTCGCGCTCACACTCTCCCCGTCTCTCTCGATCTCACACTCTCCCCCGTCCCTCGTGCTCACACTCTCCCCCGTCTCTCGTGCTCACACTCTCCCCGTTCTCTCTTGCTCACACTCTCCCCGTCTCTCTCGCGCTCACACTCTCCCCGTCTCTCTCGCGCTCACACTCTCCCTGTCTTTCTCGCGCTCACACTCTCCTGTCTCTCTCTCGCGCTCACACTCTCCCCGTCTCTCTCGAGCTCACACTCTCCCCATCTCTCGCGCTCACACTCTCCCCGTCTCTCGCGCTCACACTCTCCCCGTCTCTCGCGCTCACACTTTCCCCATCTCTCGCGCTCACACTCTCCCCGTCTCTCTCGAGCTCACACTCTCCCCGTCCCTCGTGCTCACACTCTCCCCGTCTCTCGTGCTCACACTCTCCCCGTGTCTCGTGCTCACACTCTCCCCGTCTCTCGCGCTCACACTCTCCCCGTCTCTCTCGCGCTCACACTCTCCCCGTCCCTCGCGCTCACACTCTCCCCGTCCCTCGCGCTCACACTCTCCCCGTCTCTCTCTCGCTCACACTCTCCCCGTCTCTCTCGCTCACACTCTCCCCGTCCCTCGCGCTCACACTCTCCCCGTCACTCTCGCGCTCACACTCTCCCCGTCCCTCGTGCTCACACTCTCCCCGGTCTCTCTCGCTCACACTCTCCCCGTCTCTCGCGCTCACACTCTCCCCGTCCCTCGTGCTCACACTCTCCCCGTCCCTCGTGCTCACACTCTCCCCGTCCCTCGTGCTCACACTCTTCGCGTCCCTCGTGCTCACACTCTCTCCGTTCCTCGCGCTCACACTCTCCCCGTCTCCCTCGCGCTCACACTCTCCCCGTCCCTCGCGCTCACACTCTCCCCGTCTCTCTCGCTCACACTCTCCCCGTCCCTCGCGCTCTCACTCTCCCCGTCCCTCGCGCTCTCACTCTCCCCGTCCCTCGCGCTCACACTCTCCCCGTCCCTCGCGCTCACACTCTCCCCGTCCCTCGCGCTCACACTCTCCCTGTCTCTCGTGCTCACACTCTCCCCGTCTCTCTTGCGCGCCCTCTCTCCCCGTCTCTCTCGCGCTCGCTCTCTCCTCGTCTCTGTCGCGCGCCTGCTCTCCCTGTCTCTCTCGCGCCCGCTCCCCCGTCTCTCTCGCGCGCCCGCTCTCCCCGTCTCTCTCGCGCCTGCTCTCCCTGTCTCTCTCGCGCCCGCTCCCCCGTCTCTCTCGCGCGCCCGCTCTCCCCGTCTCTCTGACGCCCGCCCTCCCCGTCTCTCTCTCGCGCCCGCCCTCCCCGTCTCTCTCTCGCGCCCGCTCTCCCCGTCTCTCTCGCGCGCCCGCTCTCCCCGTCTCTCTCTCGCGCTCACACTCTCCCTGTCTCTCTCGCGCGCCTGCTCTCCCTGTCTCTCGCGCGCCTGCTCTCCCTGTCTCTCTCGCGCTCACACTCTCCCCGTCTCTCTCTCGCGCCCGCTCTCCCCGTCTCTCTCGCGTGCCCGCTCTCCCCGTCTCTCTCGCGCCCGCTCTCCCTGTCTCTCTCGCGCTCACACTCTCCCCGTCTCTCTCTCGCGCTCACACTCTCCCCGTCTCTCTCGCGCCCGCTCTCCCCGTCTCTCTCGCGTGCCCGCTCTCCCTGTCTCTCTCGCGCCTGCTCTCCCCATCTCTCTCGCGCTCACATTCTCCCCGTCTCTCACGCCCGCTCTCCCCATCTCTCTCGCGCCCGCTCTCCCCGTCTCTCTCGCGCCCGCTCTCCCCGTCCCTCTCGCGCCCTCTCTCCCCGTCTCTCTCGCGCCCGCTCTCCCCGTCTCTCGCGCTCACACTCTCCCCATCTCTCGCGCGCCCGCTCTCCCCGTCCCTCTCGCGCCCTCTCTCCCCGTCTCTCTCGCACCCGCTCTCCCCGTCTCTCTCGCGCCCGCTCTCCCCGTCTCTCTCGCGCCCGCTCTCCCCGTCTCTCTCGCGCCCGCTCTCCCCGTCTCTCTCGCGCCCTCTCTCCCCGTCTCTCTCGCGCCCGCTCTCCCCGTCTCTCTCGCGCTCACACTCTCCCCGTCTCTCTCGCGCTCACACTCTCCCCGTCTCTCTCGCGCTCACACTCTCCCCGTCTCTCTCGCGCTCACACTCTCCCTGTCTCTCTCGCGCTCACACTCTCCCCGTCTCTCTCGCGCTCACACTCTCCCCGTCTCTCTCGTGCTCACACTCTCCCCGTCCCTCTCGCACTCACACTCTCCCCGTCTCTCTCGTGCTCACACTCTCCCCGTCTCTCGCGCTCACACTCTCCCCGTCTCTCTCGCGCTCACACTCTCCCCGTCTCTCTCGCGCTCACACTCTCCCCGTCTCTCTCGCGCTCACACTCTCCCCGTCTCTCTCGCGCTCACACTCTCCCTGTCTTTCTCGCGCTCACACTCTCCCCGTTTCTCTCGCGCTCACACTCTCCCCGTCTCTCGCGCTCACACTCTCCCCGTCCCTCGCGCTCACACTCTCCCCGTCTCTCGTGCTCACACTCTCCCCGTCCCTCGCGCTCACACTCTCCCCGTCACTCTCGCGCTCACACTCTCCCCGTCCCTCGTGCTCACACTCTCCCCGTCTCTCTCGCTCACACTCTCCCCGTCTCTCGCGCTCACACTCTCCCCGTCCCTCGTGCTCACACTCTCCCCGTCTCTCTCGCTCACACTCTCCCCGTCCCTCGTGCTCACACTCTCCCCGTCCCTCGTGCTCACACTCTCCCCGTCCCTCGTGCTCACACTCTCCCCGTCCCTCGTGCTCACACTCTCCCCGTCCCTCGTGCTCACACTCTTCGCGTCCCTCGTGCTCACACTCTCCCCGTTCCTCGCGCTCACACTCTCCCCGTCTCTCTCGCGCTCACACTCTCCCCGTCCCTCGCGCTCACGCTCTCCCTGTCTCTCGTGCTCACACTCTCCCCGTCTCTCTTGCGCGCCCTCTCTCCCCGTCTCTCTCGCGCTCGCTCTCTCCTCGTCTCTATCGCGCGCCTGCTCTCCCCGTCTCTCTCGCGCGCCCGCTCTCCCCGTCTCTCTCGCGCCCACTCTCCCCGTCTCTCTCTCGCGCCCGCTCTCCCCGTCTCTCTCGCGCGCCCGCTCTCCCTGTCTCTCTCGCGCGCCCGCTCTCCCCGTCTCTCTCGCGCCCGCTCTCCCTGTCTCTCTCGCGCTCACACTCTCCCCGTCTCTCTCTCGCGCCCGCTCTCCCCGTCTCTCTCGCGCCTGCTCTCCCTGTCTCTCTCGCGCCCGCTCCCCCGTCTCTCTCGCGCGCCCGCTCTCCCCGTCTCTCTCGCGCCCGCTCTCCCTGTCTCTCTCGCGCCCGCTCCCCCGTCTCTCTCGCGGGCCCGCTCTCCCCGTCTCTCTCGCGCCTGCTCTCCCTGTCTCTCTCGCGCCCACTCCCCGTCTCTCTCGCGCGCCCGCTCTCCCCGTCTCTCTCGCGCCTGCTCTCCCTGTCTCTCTCGCGCCCGCTCCCCCGTCTCTCTCGCGCGCCCGCTCTCCCCGTCTCTCTGACGCCTGCTCTCCCCGTCTCTCTCGCGTGCCCGCTCTCCCCGTCTCTCTCGCGCGCCCGCTCTCCCCGTCTCTCTCGCGCGCCCGCTCTCCCCGTCTCTCTCGCGCCCGCCCTCCCCGTCTCTCTCGCGCGCCCGCTCTCCCCGTCTCTCTCGCGCGCCTGCTCTCCCTGTCTCTCTTGCGCTCACACTCTCCCCGTCTCTCTCTTGCGCCCGCTCTCCCCGTCTCTCTCGCGTGCCCGCTCTCCCCGTCTCTCTCTCGCGCCCACTCTCCCCGTCTCTCTCTCGCGCCCGCTCTCCCCGTCTCTCTCGCGTGCCCGCTCTCCCCGTCTCTCTCGCGCCCGCTCTCCCTGTCTCTCTCACGTGCCCGCTCTCCCCGTCTCTCTCGCGTGCCCGCTCTCCCCGTCTCTCTCGCGTGCCCGCTCTCCCCGTCTCTCTCGCGCCCTCTCTCCCTGTCTCTCTCGCGTGCCCGCTCTCCCCGTCTCTCTCGCGCTCACATTCTCCCCGTCTCTCTCGCGCCCGCTCTCCCCGTCTCTCTCTCGCGCCCGCTCTCCCCATCTCTCTCGCGCCCGCTCTCCCCGTCTCTCTCGCGCCCTCTCTCCCCGTCTCTCGCGCTCACACTCTCCCCGTCTCTCTCGCGCCCGCTCTCCCCGTCTCTCTCGCGCCCTCTCTCCCCGTCTCTCTCGCGCCCGCTCTACCTGTCTCTCTCGCGCCCGCTCTCCCCGTCTCTCTCGCGCCCGCTCTCCCCGTCTCTCTCGCGCCAGCTCTCCCCGTCTCTCTCGCGCCAGCTCTCCCCGTCTCTCTCGCGCCCTCTCTCCCCGTCTCTCGCGCTCACACTCTCCCCGTCTCTCGCGCTCACACTCTCCCCGTCTCTCTTGCGCCCGCTCTCCCCGTCTCTCTCGCGCCAGCTCTACCCGTCTCTCTCGCGCCCTCTCTCCCCGTCTCTCTCGCGCTCACACTCTCCCCGTCTCTCTCGCGCTCACACTCTCCCCGTCTCTCGCGCTCACACTCTCCCCGTCTCTCTCGCGCTCACACTCTCCCTGTCTTTCTCGCGCTCACACTCTCCCTGTCTCTCTCTCGCGCTCACACTCTCCCCGTCTCTCTCGCGCTCACACTCTCCCCGTCTCTCGCGCTCACACTCTCCCCGTCTCTCGCGCTCACACTCTCCCCGTCTCTCTCGCGCTCACACTCTCCCCGTCTCTCGCGCTCACACTCTCCCCGTCTCTCGCGCTCACACTCTCCCCGTCTCTCTCGCGCTCACACTCTCCCCGTCTCTCTCGAGCTCACACTCTCCCCGTCCCTCGTGCTCACACTCTCCCCGTCCCTCGTGCTCACACTCTCCCCGTCTCTCGTGCTCACACTCTCCCCGTCTCTCGTGCTCACACTCTCCCCGTCTCTCGTGCTCACACTCTCCCCGTGTCTCGCGCTCACACTCTCCCCGTCTCTCGCGCTCACACTCTCCCCGTCTCTCTCGCTCACACTCTCCCCGTCTCTCTCGCGCTCACACTCTCCCCGTCCCTCGCGCTCACACTCTCCCCGTCTCTCGCGCTCACACTCTCCCCGTCTCTCTCTCGCTCACACTCTCCCCGTCTCTCGTGCTCACACTCTCTTCGTCCCTCGCGCTCACACTCTCCCCGTCACTCTCGCGCTCACACTCTCCCCGTCCCTCGTGCTCACACTCTCCCCGTCTCTCTCGCTCACACTCTCCCCGTCTCTCGCGCTCACACTCTCCCCGTCCCTCGTGCTCACACTCTCCCCGTCCCTCGTGCTCACACTCTCCCCGTCCCTCGTGCTCACACTCTTCGCGTCCCTCGTGCTCACACTCTCCCCGTTCCTCGCGCTCACACTCTCCCCGTTCCTCGCGCTCACACTCTCCCCGTCTCTCTCGCGCTCACACTCTCCCCGTCCCTCGCGCTCACACTCTCCCCGTCCCTCGTGCTCACACTCTCCCCGTCCCTCGCGCTCACACTCTCTCTGTCTCTCGTGCTCACACTCTCCCCATCTCTCTTGCGCGCCCTCTCTCCCCGTCTCTCTCGCGCTTGCTCTCTCCTCGTCTCTGTCGCGCGCCTGCTCTCCCTGTCTCTCTCGCGCCCGCTCCCCCGTCTCTCTCGCGCGCCCGCTCTCCCCGTCTCTCTCGCGCCTGCTCTCCCTGTCTCTCTCGCGCCCGCTCCCCCGTCTCTCTCGCGCGCCCGCTCTCCCCGTCTCTCTGACGCCTGCTCTCCCTGTCTCTCTCGCGCCCGCCCTCCCCGTCTCTCTTGCGCGCCCGCTCTCCCCGTCTCTCTCGCGCGCCTGCTCTCCCTGTCTCTCGCGCGCCTGCTCTCCCTGTCTCTCTCGCGCTCACACTCTCCCCGTCTCTCTCTCGCGCCCGCTCTCCCCGTCTCTCGCGCTCACACTCTCCCCGTCCCTCGTGCTCACACTCTCCCCGTCTCTCTCGCTCACACTCTCCCCGTCTCTCGCGCTCACACTCTCCCCGTCCCTCGTGCTCACACTCTCCCCGTCCCTCGTGCTCACACTCTCCCCGTCTCTCTCGCGCTCACACTCTCCCCGTCCCTCGCGCTCACACTCTTCCCGTCCCTCGTGCTCACACTCTCCCCGTTCCTCGCGCTCACACTCTCCCCGTCTCTCTCGCGCTCACACTCTCCCCGTCCCTCGCGCTCACACTCTCCCTGTCTCTCGTGCTCACACTCTCCCCGTCTCTCTTGCGCGCCCTCTCTCCCCGTCTCTCTCGCGCTCGCCCTCTCCTCGTCTCTGTCGCGCGCCTGCTCTCCCTGTCTCTCTCGCGCCCGCTCCCCCGTCTCTCTCGCGCGCCCGCTCTCCCTGTCTCTCTCGCGCCTGCTCTCCCTGTCTCTCTCGCGCTCACACTCTCCCCGTCTCTCTCTCGCGCCCGCTCTCCCCGTCTCTCTCGCGTGCCCGCTCTCCCCGTCTCTCTCGCGTGCCCGCTCTCCCCGTCTCTCTCTCGCGCCTGCTCTCCCCGTCTCTCTCTCGCGCCCGCTCTCCCCGTCTCTCTCGCGTGCCCGCTCTCCCCGTCTCTCTCGCGCCCGCTCTCCCTGTCTCTCTCGCGCTCACACTCTCCCCGTCTCTCTCTCGCGCCCGCTCTCCCCGTCTCTCTCGCGTGCCCGCTCTCCCCGTCCCTCTCGCGCGCCTGCTCTCCCTGTCTCTCTCGCGCTCACACTCTCCCCGTCTCTCTCTCGCGCTCACACTCTCCCCGTCTCTCTCTCGCGCCCGCTCTCCCCGTCTCTCTCGCGTGCCCGCTCTCCCCGTCTCTCTCGCGCCCGCTCTCCCCATCTCTCTCGCGCTCACACTCTCCCCGTCTCTCTCTCGCGCTCACACTCTCCCCGTCTCTCTCGCGCCCGCTCTCCCTGTCTCTCTCGCGCCCGCTCTCCCCATCTCTCTCGCGCTCACATTCTCCCCGTCTCTCTCGCGCCCGCTCTCCCTGTCTCTCTCGCGCCCGCTCTCCCCATCTCTCTCGCGCCCGCTCTCCCCGTCCCTGTCGCGCCCTCTCTCCCCGTCTCTCTCGCGCCCGCTCTACCCGTCTCTCTCGCGCCCGCTCTCCCCGTCTCTCTCGCGCCCGCTCTCCCCGTCTCTCTCGCGCCAGCTCTCCCCGTCTCCCTCGCGCCCTATCTCCCCGTCTCTCTCGCGCCCGCTCTCCCCGTCTCTCGCGCTCACACTCTCCCCGTCTCCCTCGCGCTCACACTCTCCCCGTCTCTCTCGCGCTCACACTCTCCCCGTCTCTCTCGCGCTCACACTCTCCCCGTCTCTCTCGCGCTCACACTCTCCCCGTCTCTCTCGCGCTCACACTCTCCCCGTCTCTCTCGCGCTCACACTCTCCCCGTCTCTCTCGCGCTCACACTCTCCCTGTCTCTCTCGCGCTCACACTCTCCCCGTCTCTCTCGCGCTCACACTCTCCCCGTCTCTCGCGCGCCCGCTCTCCCCGTCTCTCTCGTGCTCACACTCTCCCCGTCTCTCGCGCGCCCGCTCTCCCCGTCTCTCTCGTGCTCACACTCTCCCTGTCTCTCTCGCGCTCACACTCTCCCTGTCTTTCTCGCGCTCACACTCTCCCTGTCTCTCTCTCGCGCTCACACTCTCCCCGTCTCTCTCGCGCTCACACTCTCCCCGTCTCTCGCGCTCACACTCTCCCCGTCTCTCGCGCTCACACTCTCCCCATCTCTCGCGCTCACACTCTCCCCGTCTCTCTCGCGCTCACACTCTCCCCGTCTCTCTCGAGCTCACACTCTCCCCGTCCCTCGTGCTCACACTCTCCCCGTCTCTCGTGCTCACACTCTCCCCGTCTCTCGTGCTCACACTCTCCCCGTCTCTCGTGCTCACACTCTCCCCGTGTCTCGTGCTCACACTCTCCCCGTCTTTCGCGCTCACACTCTCCCCGTCTCTCTCGCTCACACTCTCCCCGTCTCTCTCGCGCTCACACTCTCCCCGTCCCTCGCGCTCACACTCCCCCGTCTCTCGCGCTCACACTCTCCCCGTCTCTCGCGCTCACACTCTCCCCGTCTCTCTCTCGCTCACACTCTCCCCGTCTCTCGTGCTCACACTCTCCCCGTCCCTCGCGCTCACACTCTCCCCGTCACTCTCGCGCTCACACTCTCCCCGTCCCTCGTGCTCACACTCTCCCCGTCTCTCTCGCTCACACTCTCCCCGTCTCTCGCGCTCACACTCTCCCTGTCCCTCGTGCTCACACTCTCCCCGTCCCTCGTGCTCACACTCTCCCCGTCCCTCGTGCTCACACTCTTCGCGTCCCTCGTGCTCACACTCTCCCCGTTCCTCGCGCTCACACTCTCCCCGTCTCTCTCGTGCTTACACTCTCCCCGTCCCTCGCGCTCACACTCTCCCCGTCCCTCGTGCTCACACTCTCCCCGTCCCTCGCGCTCACACTCTCCCTGTCTCTCGTGCTCACACTCTCCCCGTCTCTCTTGCGCGCCCTCTCTCCCCGTCTCCCTCGCGCTCGCTCTCTCCTCGTCTCTGTCGCGCGCCTGCTCTCCCTGTCTCTCTCGCGCCCGCTCCCCCGTCTCTCTCGCGCGCCCGCTCTCCCCGTCTCTCTCGCGCCTGCTCTCCCTGTCTCTCTCGCGCCCGCTCCCCCGTCTCTCTCGCGCGCCCGCTCTCCCCGTCTCTCTGACGCCTGCTCTCCCTGTCTCTCTCGCGCCCGCCCTCCCCGTCTCTCTCGCGCGCCCGCTCTCCCCGTCTCTCTCGCGTGCCTGCTCTCCCTGTCTCACGCGCGCCTGCTCTCCCTGTCTCTCTCGCGCTCACACTCTCCCCGTCTCTCTCTCGCGCCCGCTCTCCCCGTCTCTCTCGCGTGCCCGCTCTCCCCGTGTCTCTCGCGTGCCCGCTCTCCCCGTATCTCTCGCGCCCGCTCTCCCTGTCTCTCTCGCGCTCACACTCTCCCCGTCTCTCTCTCGCGCCCGCTCTCCCCGTCTCTCTCGCGTGCCCGCTCTCCCCGTCTCTCTCGCGCCCGCTCTCCCCATCTCTCTCGCGCTCACATTCTCCCCGTCTCTCGCGCCCGCTCTCCCCGTCTCTCACGCCCGCTCTCCCCATCTCTCTCGCGCCCACTCTCCCCGTCTCTCTCGCGCCCGCTCTCCCCGTCCCCTTCGCGCCCTCTCTCCCCGTCTCTCTCGCGCCCGCTCTACCCGTCTCTCTCGCGCCCGCTCTCCCCGTCTCTCTCGCGCCCGCTCTCCCCGTCTCTCTCGCGCCAGCTCTCCCCGTCTCTCTCGCGCCCGCTCTCCCCGTCTCTCTCGCGCTCACACTCTCCCCGTCTCTCTCGTGCTCACACTCTCCCTGTCTCTCTCGCGCTCACACTCTCCCCGTCTTTCTCGCGCTCACACTCTCCCTGTCTCTCTCTCGCGCTCACACTCTCCCCGTCTCTCTCGCGCTCACACTCTCCCCGTCTCTCTCGCGCTCACACTCTCCCCGTCTCTCGCGCTCACACTCTCCCCGTCTCTCGCGCTCACACTCTCCCCGTCTCTCACGCGTGCCCGCTCTCCCCGTCTCTCACGCGCGCCCGCTCTCCCCGTCTCTCTCGCGCGCCCGCTCTCCCTGTCTCTCTCGCGCCCGCTCTCCCTGTCTCTCTCGCGCCCGCTCCCCCGTCTCTCTCGCGCGCCCGCTCTCCCCGTCTCTCTCACGCCTGCTCTCCCTGTCTCTCTCACGCCCGCTCTCCCCATCTTTCTCGCGCGCCCGCTCTCCCCGTCTCTCTCGCGCGCCCGCTCTCCCCGTCTCTCTCACGCCTGCTCTCCCTGTCTCTCTCACGCCTGCTCTCCCCGTCTCTCTCGCGCGCCTGCTCTCCCCGTCTCTCTCGCGCGCCCGCTCTCCCCGTCTCTCTCGCGCGCCTGCTCTCCCCGTCTCTCTCGCGTGCCTGCTCTCCCTGTCTCTCTCGCACTCACACTCTCCCCGTCTCTCTCTCGCGCCCGCTCTCCCCGTCTCTCTCACGCCCGCTCTCCCCGTCTCTCTCACGCCCGCTCTCCCCGTCTCTCTCACGCCCGCTCTCCCTGTCTCTCTCGCGCCCGCTCTCCCCGTCTCTCTCACGCCCGCTCTCCCCGTCTCTCGCACGCCCGCTCTCCCCGTCTCTCTCACGCCCGCTCTCCCTGTCTCTCTCGCGCCCGCTCTCCCCGTATCTCTCGCGCGCTCGCTCTCTCCTCGTCTCTGTCGTGCGCCTGCTCTCCCTGTCTCTCTCGCGCCCGCTCCCCCGTCTCTCACGCGCGCCCGCTCTCCCCGTCTCTCTCGCGCGCCCGCTCTCCCTGTCTCTCTCGCGCCCGCTCCCCCGTCTCTCTCGCGCGCCCGCTCTCCCCGTCTCTCTCACGCCTGCTCTCCCTGTCTCTCTCGCGCCCGCTCCCCCGTCTCTCTCGCGCGCCGCTCTCCCTGTCTCTCTCACGCCTGCTCTCCCTGTCTCTCTCTCACGCCCGCTCTCCCCGTCTCTCTCGCGTGCCCGCTCTCCCCGTCTCTCTCGCGCGCCCGCTCTCCCCGTCTCTCTCACGCCTGCTCTCCCTGTCTCTCTCACGCCCGCTCTCCCTGTCTCTATCACGCGCCTGCTCTCCCCGTCTCTCTCACGCCTGCTCTCCCTGTCTCTCTCACGCCTGCTCTCCCTGTCTCTCTCACGCCTGCTCTCCCTGTCTCTCTCACGCCCGCTCTCCCTGTCTCTCTCGCGCACCTGCTCTCCCCGTCTCTCTCGCGCGCCCGCTCTCCCCGTCTCTCTCACGCCCGCTCTCCCTGTCTCTCTCTCGCGCGCCCGCTCTCCCCATCTCTCTCACGCCTGCTCTCCCTGTCTCTCTCACGCCCGCTCTCCCCGTCTCTCTCACGCCCGCTCTCCCTGTCTCTCTCTCGCGCTCACACTCTCCCCGTCTCTCTCGCGCTCACACTCTCCCCGTCTCTCGCGCTCACACTCTCCCCGTCTCTCGCGCTCACACTCTCCCCATCTCTCGCGCTCACACTCTCCCCGTCTCTCTCGCGCTCACACTCTCCCCGTCTCTCTCGAGCTCACACTCTCCCCGTCCCTCGTGCTCACACTCTCCCCGTCTCTCGTGCTCACACTCTCCCCGTCTCTCGTGCTCACACTCTCCCCGTCTCTCGTGCTCACACTCTCCCCGTGTCTCGTGCTCACACTCTCCCCGTCTTTCGCGCTCACACTCTCCCCGTCTCTCTCGCTCACACTCTCCCCGTCTCTCTCGCGCTCACACTCTCCCCGTCCCTCGCGCTCACACTCCCCCGTCTCTCGCGCTCACACTCTCCCCGTCTCTCGCGCTCACACTCTCCCCGTCTCTCTCTCGCTCACACTCTCCCCGTCTCTCGTGCTCACACTCTCCCCGTCCCTCGCGCTCACACTCTCCCCGTCACTCTCGCGCTCACACTCTCCCCGTCCCTCGTGCTCACACTCTCCCCGTCTCTCTCGCTCACACTCTCCCCGTCTCTCGCGCTCACACTCTCCCTGTCCCTCATGCTCACACTCTCCCCGTCCCTCGTGCTCACACTCTCCCCGTCCCTCGTGCTCACACTCTTCGCGTCCCTCGTGCTCACACTCTCCCCGTTCCTCGCGCTCACACTCTCCCCGTCTCTCTCGTGCTTACACTCTCCCCGTCCCTCGCGCTCACACTCTCCCCGTCCCTCGTGCTCACACTCTCCCCGTCCCTCGCGCTCACACTCTCCCTGTCTCTCGTGCTCACACTCTCCCCGTCTCTCTTGCGCGCCCTCTCTCCCCGTCTCCCTCGCGCTCGCTCTCTCCTCGTCTCTGTCGCGCGCCTGCTCTCCCTGTCTCTCTCGCGCCCGCTCCCCCGTCTCTCTCGCGCGCCCGCTCTCCCCGTCTCTCTCGCGCCTGCTCTCCCTGTCTCTCTCGCGCCCGCTCCCCCGTCTCTCTCGCGCGCCCGCTCTCCCCGTCTCTCTGACGCCTGCTCTCCCTGTCTCTCTCGCGCCCGCCCTCTCCGTCTCTCTCGCGCGCCCGCTCTCCCCGTCTCTCTCGCGTGCCTGCTCTCCCTGTCTCACGCGCGCCTGCTCTCCCTGTCTCTCTCGCGCTCACACTCTCCCCGTCTCTCTCTCGCGCCCGCTCTCCCCGTCTCTCTCGCGTGCCCGCTCTCCCCGTGTCTCTCGCGTGCCCGCTCTCCCCGTATCTCTCGCGCCCGCTCTCCCTGTCTCTCTCGCGCTCACACTCTCCCCGTCTCTCTCTCGCGCCCGCTCTCCCCGTCTCTCTCGCGTGCCCGCTCTCCCCGTCTCTCTCGCGCCCGCTCTCCCCATCTCTCTCGCGCTCACATTCTCCCCGTCTCTCGCGCCCGCTCTCCCCGTCTCTCACGCCCGCTCTCCCCATCTCTCTCGCGCCCACTCTCCCCGTCTCTCTCGCGCCCGCTCTCCCCGTCCCCTTCGCGCCCTCTCTCCCCGTCTCTCTCGCGCCCGCTCTACCCGTCTCTCTCGCGCCCGCTCTCCCCGTCTCTCTCGCGCCCGCTCTCCCCGTCTCTCTCGCGCCAGCTCTCCCCGTCTCTCTCGCGCCCGCTCTCCCCGTCTCTCTCGCGCTCACACTCTCCCCGTCTCTCTCGTGCTCACACTCTCCCTGTCTCTCTCGCGCTCACACTCTCCCCGTCTTTCTCGCGCTCACACTCTCCCTGTCTCTCTCTCGCGCTCACACTCTCCCCGTCTCTCTCGCGCTCACACTCTCCCCGTCTCTCTCGCGCTCACACTCTCCCCGTCTCTCGCGCTCACACTCTCCCCGTCTCTCGCGCTCACACTCTCCCCGTCTCTCACGTGTGCCCGCTCTCCCCGTCTCTCACGCGCGCCCGCTCTCCCCGTCTCTCTCGCGCGCCCGCTCTCCCTGTCTCTCTCGCGCCCGCTCTCCCTGTCTCTCTCGCGCCCGCTCCCCCGTCTCTCTCGCGCGCCCGCTCTCCCCGTCTCTCTCACGCCTGCTCTCCCTGTCTCTCTCACGCCCGCTCTCCCCATCTTTCTCGCGCGCCCGCTCTCCCCGTCTCTCTCGCGCGCCCGCTCTCCCCGTCTCTCTCACGCCTGCTCTCCCTGTCTCTCTCACGCCTGCTCTCCCCGTCTCTCTCGCGCGCCTGCTCTCCCCGTCTCTCTCGCGCGCCCGCTCTCCCCGTCTCTCTCGCGCGCCTGCTCTCCCCGTCTCTCTCGCGTGCCTGCTCTCCCTGTCTCTCTCGCACTCACACTCTCCCCGTCTCTCTCTCGCGCCCGCTCTCCCCGTCTCTCTCACGCCCGCTCTCCCCGTCTCTCTCACGCCCGCTCTCCCCGTCTCTCTCACGCCCGCTCTCCCCGTCTCTCTCACGCCCGCTCTCCCTGTCTCTCTCGCGCCCGCTCTCCCCGTCTCTCTCACGCCCGCTCTCCCCGTCTCTCGCACGCCCGCTCTCCCCGTCTCTCTCACGCCCGCTCTCCCTGTCTCTCTCGCGCCCGCTCTCCCCGTATCTCTCGCGCGCTCGCTCTCTCCTCGTCTCTGTCGTGCGCCTGCTCTCCCTGTCTCTCTCGCGCCCGCTCCCCCGTCTCTCACGCGCGCCCGCTCTCCCCGTCTCTCTCGCGCGCCCGCTCTCCCTGTCTCTCTCGCGCCCGCTCCCCCGTCTCTCTCGCGCGCCCGCTCTCCCCGTCTCTCTCACGCCTGCTCTCCCTGTCTCTCTCGCGCCCGCTCCCCCGTCTCTCTCGCGCGCCGCTCTCCCTGTCTCTCTCACGCCTGCTCTCCCTGTCTCTCTCTCACGCCCGCTCTCCCCGTCTCTCTCGCGCGCCCGCTCTCCCCGTCTCTCTCGCGCGCCCGCTCTCCCCGTCTCTCTCACGCCTGCTCTCCCTGTCTCTCTCACGCCCGCTCTCCCTGTCTCTATCACGCGCCTGCTCTCCCCGTCTCTCTCACGCCTGCTCTCCCTGTCTCTCTCACGCCTGCTCTCCCTGTCTCTCTCACGCCTGCTCTCCCTGTCTCTCTCACGCCCGCTCTCCCTGTCTCTCTCGCGCGCCTGCTCTCCCCGTCTCTCTCGCGCGCCCGCTCTCCCCGTCTCTCTCACGCCCGCTCTCCCTGTCTCTCTCTCGCGCGCCCGCTCTCCCCGTCTCTCTCACGCCTGCTCTCCCTGTCTCTCTCACGCCCGCTCTCCCCGTCTCTCTCGCGCGCCCGCTCTCCCCGTCTCTCTCACGCCCGCTCTCCCCGTCTCTCTCGCGCGCCCGCTCTCCCCGTCTCTCTCACGCCCGCCCTCCCCGTCTCTCTCGCGCGCCCGCTCTCCCCGTCTCTCTCACGCCTGCTCTCCCCGTCTCTCTCACGCCTGCTCTCCCCGTCTCTCTCACGCCTGCTCTCCCTGTCTCTCTCACGCCTGCTCTCCCTGTCTCTCTCACGCCCGCTCTCCCTGTCTCTCTCACACCCGCTCTCCCCGTCTCTCTCGCGCGCCCGCTCTCCCCGTCTCTCTCACGCCCGCACTCCCCGTCTCTCTCGCGCGCCCGCTCTCCCCGTCTCTCTCACGCCTGCTCTCCCCGTCTCTCTCACGCCTGCTCTCCCTGTCTCTCTCACGCCCGCTCTCCCTGTCTCTCTCACGCCTGCTCTCCCTGTCTCTCTCACGCCTGCTCTCCCTGTCTCTCTTGCGCCTGCTCTCTCTGTCTCTCTCGCGCTCACACTCTCCCCGTCTCTCTCTCGCGCTCACACTCTCCCGGTCTCTCTCGCTCACACTCTCCCCGTCTCTCTCTCGCTCACACTCTCCCTGTCTCTCTCGCGCTCACACCCTCCCCGTCTCTCGCGCTCACACTCTCCCCGTCTCTCTCTCGTGCTCACACTCTCCCCGTCTCTCTCGCGCTCACACTCTCCCCGTCTCTCGCGCTCACACTCTCCCCGTCTCTCGCGCTCACACTCTCCCCGTCTCTCGTGCTCACACTCTCCCCGTCTCTCTCTCGCTCACACTCTCCCCGTCTCTCTCGTGCTCACACACTCCCCGTCTCTCTCGCGCCCACACTCTCCCCGTCTCTCTTGCACTCACACTCTCCCCGTCTCTCTCTCGCGCTCACACTCTCCCCGTCTCTCTCGCGCTCACAATCTCCCGGTATCTCTCTCGCTCACACTCTCCCCGTCTCTCTCGCGCGCCCGCTCTCCCCGTCTCTCTCGCGCGCCCGCTCTCCCCGTCTCTCTCACGCCTGCTCTCCCTGTCTCTCTCACGCCTGCTCTCCCTGTCTCTCTCACGCCTGCTCTCCCTGTCTCTCTCACGCCCGCTCTCCCTGTCTCTCTCACGCCCGCTCTCCCCGTCTCTCTCGCGCGCCTGCTCTCCCTGTCTCTCTTGCGCCTGCTCTCTCTGTCTCTCTCGCGCTCACACTCTCCCCGTCTCTCTCTCGCGCCCGCTCTCCCCGTCTCTCTCGCGCCTGCTCTCCCTGTCTCTCTCGCGCTCACACTCTCCCCGTCTCTCTCTCGCGCCCGCTCTCCCCGTCTCTCTCGCGTGCCCGCTCTCCCCGTCTCTCTCGCGCCCGCTCTCCCCGTCTCTCTCGCGCCCGCTCTCCCAGTCTCTCTCGCGCCTGCTCTCCCCGTCTCTCTCGCGCCCGCTCTCCCCGTCTCTCTCGCGCCCGCTCTCCCCGTCTCTCTCGCGCCCGCTCTCCCCGTCTCTCTCGCGCCCGCTCTCCCCGTCTCTCTCGCGCTCACACTCTCCCCGTCTCTCTCGCGCTCACACTCTCCCTGTCTCTCTCTCGCGCTCACACGCTCCCCGTCTCTCTCGCGCTCACACTCTCCCCGTCTCTCGCGCTCACACTCTCCCCGTCTCTCTCGCGCTCACACTCTCCCCGTCTCTCTCGCGCTCACACTCTCCCTGTCTCTCTCTCGCTCACACTCTCCCCGTCTCTCTCTCGTGCTCACACACTCCCCGTCTCTCTCGCGCTCACACTCTCCCCGTCTCTCGCGCTCACACACTCCCCGTCTCTCTCGCGCTCACACTCTCCCCGTCTCTCGCGCTCACACTCTCCCCGTCTCTCGCGCTCACACTCTCCCCGTCTCTCGCGCTCACACTCTCCCGGTCTCTCGCGCTCACACTCTCCCGGTCTCTCTCGCTCACACTCTCCCCGTCTCTCTCTCGCTCACACTCTCCCTGTCTCTCTCGCGCTCACACTCTCCCCGTCTCTCGCGCTCACACTCTCCCCGTCTCTCTCTCGTGCTCACACTCTCCCCGTCTCTCTCGCGCTCACACTCTCCCCGTCTCTCGCGCTCACACTCTCCCCGTCTCTCGCGCTCACACTCTCCCCGTCTCTCGTGCTCACACTCTCCCCGTCTCTCTCTCGCTCACACTCTCCCCGTCTCTCTCGTGCTCACACACTCCCCGTCTCTCTCGCGCCCACACTCTCCCCGTCTCTCTTGCACTCACACTCTCCCCGTCTCTCTCTCGCGCTCACACTCTCCCCGTCTCTCTCGCGCTCACAATCTCCCGGTATCTCTCTCGCTCACACTCTCCCCGTCTCTCTCGCGCGCCCGCTCTCCCCGTCTCTCTCGCGCGCCCGCTCTCCCCGTCTCTCTCACGCCTGCACTCCCCGTCTCTCTCACGCCTGCTCTCCCTGTCTCTCTCACGACTGCTCTCCCTGTCTCTCTCACGCCTGCTCTCCCTGTCTCTCTCACGCCCGCTCTCCCTGTCTCTCTCACGCCCGCTCTCCCCGTCTCTCTCGCGCCCGCTCTCCCTGTCTCTCTCGCGCCCGCTCTCCCTGTCTCTCTTGCGCCTGCTCTCTCTGTCTCTCTCGCGCTCACACTCTCCCCGTCTCTCTCTCGCGCCCGCTCTCCCCGTCTCTCTCGCGCGCCTGCTCTCTCTGTCTCTCTCGCGCTCACACTCTCCCCGTCTCTCTCTCGCGCCCGCTCTCCCCGTCTCTCTCGTGCCTGCTCTCCCTGTCTCTCTCGCGCTCACACTCTCCCCGTCTCTCTCGCGCTCACACTCTCCCCGTCTCTCTTGCACTCACACTCTCCCCGTCTCTCTCTCGCGCTCACACTCTCCCCGTCTCTCTCGCGCTCACAATCTCCCGGTATCTCTCTCGCTCACACTCTCCCCGTCTCTCTCGCGCGCCCGCTCTCCCCGTCTCTCTCGCGCGCCCGCTCTCCCCGTCTCTCTCACGCCTGCTCTCCCCGTCTCTCTCACGCCTGCTCTCCCTGTCTCTCTCACGCCTGCTCTCCCTGTCTCTCTCACGCCCGCTCTCCCTGTCTCTCTCACGCCCGCTCTCCCCGTCTCTCTCGCGCGCCTGCTCTCTGTCTCTCTCGCGCTCACACTCTCCCCGTCTCTCTCGCGCTCACACTCTCCCCGTCTCTCTCGCGCTCACACTCTCCCCGTCTCTCGCGCTCACACTCTCCCCGTCTCTCGCGCTCACACTCTCCCCGTCTCTCACGCGTGCCCGCTCTCCCAGTCTCTCACGCGCGCCCGCTCTCCCCGTCTCTCTCGCGCGCCCGCTCTCCCTGTCTCTCTCGCGCCCGCTCTCCCTGTCTCTCTCGCGCCCGCTCCCCCGTCTCTCTCGCGCGCCCGCTCTCCCCGTCTCTCTCACGCCTGCTCTCCCTGTCTCTCTCACGCCCGCTCTCCCCATCTCTCTCGCGCGCCCGCTCTCCCCGTCTCTCTCTCGCGCCCGCTCTCCCCGTCTCTCTCACGCCTGCTCTCCCTGTCTCTCTCACGCCTGCTCTCCCCGTCTCTCTCGCGCGCCTGCTCTCCCCGTCTCTCTCGCGCGCCCGCTCTCCCCGTCTCTCTCGCGCGCCTGCTCTCCCCGTCTCTCTCGCGCGCCTGCTCTCCCTGTCTCTCTCGCACTCACACTCTCCCCGTCTCTCTCTCGCGCCCGCTCTCCCCGTCTCTCTCACGCCCGCTCTCCCCGTCTCTCTCACGCCCGCTCTCCCCGTCTCTCTCACGCCCGCTCTCCCCGTCTCTCTCACGCCCGCTCTCCCCGTCTCTCTCACGCCCGCTCTCCCCGTCTCTCGCACGCCCGCTCTCCCCGTCTCTCTCATGCCCGCTCTCCCTGTCTCTCTCGCGCCCGCTCTCCCCGTATCTCTCGCGTGCTCGCTCTCTCCTCGTCTCTGTCGTGCGCCTGCTCTCCCTGTCTCTCTCGCGCCCGCTCCCCCGTCTCTCACGCGCGCCCGCTCTCCCCGTCTCTCTCGCGCGCCCGCTCTCCCTGTCTCTCTCGCGCCCGCTCCCCCGTCTCTCTCGCGCGCCCGCTCTCCCCGTCTCTCTCACGCCTGCTCTCCCTGTCTCTCTCACGCCTGCTCTCCCTGTCTCTCTCACGCCTGCTCTCCCTGTCTCTCTCACGCCCGCTCTCCCTGTCTCTCTCACGCCCGCTCTCCCCGTCTCTCTCGCGCGCCTGCTCTCCCTGTCTCTCTTGCGCCTGCTCTCTCTGTCTCTCTCGCGCTCACACTCTCCCCGCCTCTCTCTCGCGCTCACACTCTCCCGGTCTCTCTCGCTCACACTCTCCCCGTCTCTCTCTCGCTCACACTCTCCCTGTCTCTCTCGCGCTCACACTCTCCCCGTCTCTCTCGCGCTCACACTCTCCCCGTCTCTCTCGCGCTCACACTCTCCCTGTCTCTCTCTCGCTCACACTCTCCCCGTCTCTCTCTCGTGCTCACACACTCCCCGTCTCTCTCGCGCTCACACTCTCCCCGTCTCTCGCGCTCACACACTCCCCGTCTCTCTCGCGCTCACACTCTCCCCGTCTCTCGCGCTCACACTCTCCCCGTCTCTCGCGCTCACACTCTCCCCGTCTCTCGCGCTCACACTCTCCCGGTCTCTCGCGCTCACACTCTCCCGGTCTCTCTCGCTCACACTCTCCCCGTCTCTCTCTCGCTCACACTCTCCCTGTCTCTCTCGCGCTCACACTCTCCCCGTCTCTCGCGCTCACACTCTCCCCGTCTCTCTCTCGTGCTCACACTCTCCCCGTCTCTCTCGCGCTCACACTCTCCCCGTCTCTCGCGCTCACACTCTCCCCGTCTCTCGCGCTCACACTCTCCCCGTCTCTCGTGCTCACACTCTCCCCGTCTCTCTCTCGCTCACACTCTCCCCGTCTCTCTCGTGCTCACACACTCCCCGTCTCTCTCGCGCCCACACTCTCCCCGTCTCTCTTGCACTCACACTCTCCCCGTCTCTCTCTCGCGCTCACACTCTCCCCGTCTCTCTCGCGCTCACAATCTCCCGGTATCTCTCTCGCTCACACTCTCCCCGTCTCTCTCGCGCGCCCGCTCTCCCCGTCTCTCTCGCGCGCCCGCTCTCCCCGTCTCTCTCACGCCTGCTCTCCCCGTCTCTCTCACGCCTGCTCTCCCTGTCTCTCTCACGCCTGCTCTCCCTGTCTCTCTCACGCCTGCTCTCCCTGTCTCTCTCACGCCCGCTCTCCCTGTCTCTCTCACGCCCGCTCTCCCCGTCTCTCTCGCGCCCGCTCTCCCCGTCTCTCTCGCGCCCGCTCTCCCCGTCTCTCTCGCGCCCGCTCTCCCTGTCTCTCTTGCGCCTGCTCTCTCTGTCTCTCTCGCGCTCACACTCTCCCCGTCTCTCTCTCGCGCCCGCTCTCCCCGTCTCTCTCGCGCGCCTGCTCTCTCTGTCTCTCTCGCGCTCACACTCTCCCCGTCTCTCTCTCGCGCCCGCTCTCCCCGTCTCTCTCGTGCCTGCTCTCCCTGTCTCTCTCGCGCTCACACTCTCCCCGTCTCTCTCGCGCTCACACTCTCCCCGTCTCTCTTGCACTCACACTCTCCCCGTCTCTCTCTCGCGCTCACACTCTCCCCGTCTCTCTCGCGCTCACAATCTCCCGGTATCTCTCTCGCTCACACTCTCCCCGTCTCTCTCGCGCGCCCGCTCTCCCTGTCTCTCTCACGCCTGCTCTCCCTGTCTCTCTCACGCCCGCTCTCCCTGTCTCTCTCACGCCTGCTCTCCCCGTCTCTCTCACGCCTGCTCTCCCTGTCTCTCTCACGCCTGCTCTCCCTGTCTCTCTCACGCCCGCTCTCCCTGTCTCTCTCACGCCCGCTCTCCCCGTCTCTCTCGCGCGCCTGCTCTCTCTGTCTCTCTCGCGCTCACACTCTCCCCGTCTCTCTCGCGCTCACACTCTCCCCGTCTCTCTCGCGCTCACACTCTCCCCGTCTCTCGCGCTCACACTCTCCCTGTCTCTCGCGCTCACACTCTCCCCGTCTCTCACGCGTGCCCGCTCTCCCCGTCTCTCACGCGCGCCCGCTCTCCCCGTCTCTCTCGCGCGCCCGCTCTCCCTGTCTCTCTCGCGCCCGCTCTCCCTGTCTCTCTCGCGCCCGCTCCCCCGTCTCTCTCGCGCGCCCGCTCTCCCCGTCTCTCTCACGCCTGCTCTCCCTGTCTCTCTCACGCCCGCTCTCCCCATCTCTCTCGCGCGCCCGCTCTCCCCGTCTCTCTCGCGCGCCCGCTCTCCCCGTCTCTCTCACGCCTGCTCTCCCTGTCTCTCTCACGCCTGCTCTCCCCGTCTCTCTCGCGCGCCTGCTCTCCCCGTCTCTCTCGCGCGCCCGCTCTCCCCGTCTCTCTCGCGCGCCTGCTCTCCCCGTCTCTCTCGCGCGCCTGCTCTCCCTGTCTCTCTCGCACTCACACTCTCCCCGTCTCTCTCTCGCGCCCGCTCTCCCCGTCTCTCTCACGCCCGCTCTCCCCGTCTCTCTCACGCCCGCTCTCCCCGTCTCTCTCACGCCCGCTCTCCCCGTCTCTCTCACGCCCGCTCTCCCCGTCTCTCTCACGCCCGCTCTCCCCGTCTCTCGCACGCCCGCTCTCCCCGTCTCTCTCATGCCCGCTCTCCCTGTCTCTCTCGCGCCCGCTCTCCCCGTATCTCTCGCTCGCTCTCTCCTCGTCTCTGTCGTGCGCCTGCTCTCCCTGTCTCTCTCGCGCCCGCTCCCCCGTCTCTCACGCGCGCCCGCTCTCCCCGTCTCTCTCGCGCGCCCGCTCTCCCTGTCTCTCTCGCGCCCGCTCCCCCGTCTCTCTCGCGCGCCCGCTCTCCCCGTCTCTCTCACGCCTGCTCTCCCTGTCTCTCTCACGCCTGCTCTCCCTGTCTCTCTCACGCCTGCTCTCCCTGTCTCTCTCACGCCCGCTCTCCCTGTCTCTCTCACGCCCGCTCTCCCCGTCTCTCTCGCGCGCCTGCTCTCCCTGTCTCTCTTGCGCCTGCTCTCTCTGTCTCTCTCGCGCTCACACTCTCCCCGTCTCTCTCTCGCGCCCGCTCTCCCCGTCTCTCTCGCGCCTGCTCTCCCTGTCTCTCTCGCGCTCACACTCTCCCCGTCTCTCTCTCGCGCCCGCTCTCCCCGTCTCTCTCGCGTGCCCGCTCTCCCCGTCTCTCTCGCGCCCGCTCTCCCCGTCTCTCTCGCGCCCGCTCTCCCAGTCTCTCTCGCGCCTGCTCTCCCCGTCTCTCTCGCGCCCGCTCTCCCCGTCTCTCTCGCGCCCGCTCTCCACGTCTCTCTCGCGCCCGCTCTCCCCGTCTCTCTCGCGCTCACACTCTCCCCGTCTCTCTCGCGCTCACACTCTCCCTGTCTCTCTCTCGCGCTCACACTCTCCCCGTCTCTCTCGCGCTCACACTCTCCCCGTCTCTCTCGCGCTCACACTCTCCCCGTCTCTCTCGCGCTCACACTCTCCCCGTCTCTCTCGCGCTCACACTCTCCCTGTCTCTCTCTCGCTCACACTCTCCCCGTCTCTCTCTCGTGCTCACACACTCCCCGTCTCTCTCGCGCTCACACTCTCCCCGTCTCTCGCGCTCACACACTCCCCGTCTCTCTCGCGCTCACACTCTCCCCGTCTCTCGCGCTCAGACTCTCCCCGTCTCTCGCGCTCACACTCTCCCCGTCTCTCGCGCTCACACTCTCCCCGTCTCTCGCGCTCACACTCTCCCGGTCTCTCGCGCTCACACTCTCCCGGTCTCTCTCGCTCACACTCTCCCCGTCTCTCTCTCGCTCACACTCTCCCTGTCTCTCTCGCGCTCACACTCTCCCCGTCTCTCGCGCTCACACTCTCCCCGTCTCTCTCTCGTGCTCACACTCTCCCCGTCTCTCTCGCGCTCACACTCTCCCCGTCTCTCGCGCTCACACTCTCCCCGTCTCTCGCGCTCACACTCTCCCCGTCTCTCGTGCTCACACTCTCCCCGTCTCTCTCTCGCTCACACTCTCCCCGTCTCTCTCGTGCTCACACACTCCCCGTCTCTCTCGCGCCCACACTCTCCCCGTCTCTCTTGCCCTCACACTCTCCCCGTCTCTCTCTCGCGCTCACACTCTCCCCGTCTCTCTCGCGCTCACAATCTCCCGGTATCTCTCTCGCTCACACTCTCCCCGTCTCTCTCGCGCGCCCGCTCTCCCCGTCTCTCTCGCGCGCCCGCTCTCCCCGTCTCTCTCACGCCTGCTCTCCCCGTCTCTCTCACGCCTGCTCTCCCTGTCTCTCTCACGCCTGCTCTCCCTGTCTCTCTCACGCCTGCTCTCCCTGTCTCTCTCACGCCCGCTCTCCCTGTCTCTCTCACGCCCGCTCTCCCTGTCTCTCTCACGCCCGCTCTCCCCGTCTCTCTCACGCCTGCTCTCCCTGTCTCTCTCACGCCCGCTCTCCCTGTCTCTCTCACGCCCGCTCTCCCCGTCTCTCTCGCGCCCGCTCTCCCCGTCTCTCTCGCGCCCGCTCTCCCTGTCTCTCTTGCGCCTGCTCTCTCTGTCTCTCTCGCGCTCACACTCTCCCCGTCTCTCTCTCGCGCCCGCTCTCCCCGTCTCTCTCGCGCGCCTGCTCTCTCTGTCTCTCTCGCGCTCACACTCTCCCCGTCTCTCTCTCGCGCCCGCTCTCCCCGTCTCTCTCGTGCCTGCTCTCCCTGTCTCTCTCGCGCTCACACTCTCCCCGTCTCTCTCGCGCTCACACTCTCCCCGTCTCTCTTGCACTCACACTCTCCCCGTCTCTCTCTCGCGCTCACACTCTCCCCGTCTCTCTCGCGCTCACAATCTCCCGGTATCTCTCTCGCTCACACTCTCCCCGTCTCTCTCGCGCGCCCGCTCTCCCCGTCTCTCTCGCGCGCCCGCTCTCCCCGTCTCTCTCACGCCTGCTCTCCCCGTCTCTCTCACGCCTGCTCTCCCTGTCTCTCTCACGCCTGCTCTCCCTGTCTCTCTCACGCCCGCTCTCCCTGTCTCTCTCACGCCCGCTCTCCCCGTCTCTCTCGCGCGCCTGCTCTCTCTGTCTCTCTCGCGCTCACACTCTCCCCGTCTCTCTCGCGCTCACACTCTCCCGGTCTCTCGCGCTCACACTCTCCCCGTCTCTCGCGCTCACACTCTCCCCGTCTCTCGCGCTCACACTCTCCCCGTCTCTCACGCGTGCCCGCTCTCCCCGTCTCTCACGCGCGCCCGCTCTCCCCGTCTCCCTCGCGCGCCCGCTCTCCCTGTCTCTCTCGCGCCCGCTCTCCCTGTCTCTCTCGCGCCCGCTCCCCCGTCTCTCTCGCGCGCCCGCTCTCCCCGTCTCTCTCACGCCTGCTCTCCCTGTCTCTCTCACGCCCGCTCTCCCCATCTCTCTCGCGCGCCCGCTCTCCCCGTCTCTCTCGCGCGCCCGCTCTCCCCGTCTCTCTCACGCCTGCTCTCCCTGTCTCTCTCACGCCTGCTCTCCCCGTCTCTCTCGCGCGCCTGCTCTCCCCGTCTCTCTCGCGCGCCCGCTCTCCCCGTCTCTCTCGCGCGCCTGCTCTCCCCGTCTCTCTCGCGCGCCTGCTCTCCCTGTCTCTCTCGCACTCACACTCTCCCCGTCTCTCTCTCGCGCCCGCTCTCCCCGTCTCTCTCACGCCCGCTCTCCCCGTCTCTCTCACGCCCGCTCTCCCCGTCTCTCTCACGCCCGCTCTCCCCGTCTCTCTCACGCCCGCTCTCCCCGTCTCTCTCACGCCCGCTCTCCCCGTCTCTCGCACGCCCGCTCTCCCCGTCTCTCTCACGCCCGCTCTCCCTGTCTCTCTCGCGCCCGCTCTCCCCGTATCTCTCGCGCGCTCGCTCTCTCCTCGTCTCTGTCGTGCGCCTGCTCTCCCTGTCTCTCTCGCGCCCGCTCCCCCGTCTCTCACGCGCGCCCGCTCTCCCCCTCTCTCTCGCGCGCCCGCTCTCCCTGTCTCTCTCGCGCCCGCTCCCCCGTCTCTCTCGCGCGCCCGCTCTCCCCGTCTCCCTCACGCCTGCTCTCCCTGTCTCTCTCGCGCCCGCTCCCCCGTCTCTCTCGCGCGCCGCTCTCCCTGTCTCTCTCACGCCTGCTCTCCCTGTCTCTCTCTCACGCCCGCTCTCCCCGTCTCTCTCGCGCGCCCGCTCTCCCCGTCTCTCTCGCGCGCCCGCTCTCCCCGTCTCTCTCACGCCTGCTCTCCCTGTCTCTCTCACGCCCGCTCTCCCTGTCTCTCTCACGCGCCTGCTCTCCCCGTCTCTCTCACGCCTGCTCTCCCTGTCTCTCTCACGCCTGCTCTCCCTGTCTCTCTCACGCCTGCTCTCCCTGTCTCTCTCACGCCCGCTCTCCCTGTCTCTCTCACGCCCGCTCTCCCTGTCTCTCTCGCGCGCCTGCTCTCCCCGTCTCTCTCGCGCGCCCGCTCTCCCCGTCTCTCTCACGCCCGCTCTCCCTGTCTCTCTCGCGTGCCCGCTCTCCCCGTCTCTCTCACGCCTGCTCTCCCTGTCTCTCTCACGCCCGCTCTCCCCGTCTCTCTCGCGCGCCCGCTCTCCCCGTCTCTCTCACACCCGCTCTCCCCGTCTCTCTCGCGCGCCCGCTCTCCCCGTCTCTCTCACGCCCGCACTCCCCGTCTCTCTCGCGCGCCCGCTCTCCCCGTCTCTCTCACGCCTGCTCTCCCCGTCTCTCTCACGCCTGCTCTCCCCGTCTCTCTCACGCCTGCTCTCCCTGTCTCTCTCACGCCTGCTCTCCCTGTCTCTCTCACGCCTGCTCTCCCTGTCTCTCTCACACCCGCTCTCCCCGTCTCTCTCGCGCGCCCGCTCTCCCCGTCTCTCTCACGCCCGCACTCCCCGTCTCTCTCGCGCGCCCGCTCTCCCCGTCTCTCTCACGGCTGCTCTCCCCGTCTCTCTCACGCCTGCTCTCCCTGTCTCTCTCACGCCCGCTCTCCCTGTCTCTCTCACGCCTGCTCTCCCTGTCTCTCTCACGCCTGCTCTCCCTGTCTCTCTTGCGCCTGCTCTCTCTGTCTCTCTCGCGCTCACACTCTCCCCGTCTCTCTCTCGCGCTCACACTCTCCCGGTCTCTCTCGCTCACACTCTCCCCGTCTCTCTCTCGCTCACACTCTCCCTGTCTCTCTCGCGCTCACACTCTCCCCGTCTCTCGCGCTCACACTCTCCCCGTCTCTCGCGCTCACACTCTCCCCGTCTCTCGCGCTCACACTCTCCCCGTCTCTCGTGCTCACACTCTCCCCGTCTCTCTCTCGCTCACACTCTCCCCGTCTCTCTCGTGCTCACACACTCCCCGTCTCTCTCGCGCCCACTCTCTCCCCGTCTCTCTTGCACTCACACTCTCCCCGTCTCTCTCTCGCGCTCACACTCTCCCCGTCTCTCTCGCGCTCACAATCTCCCGGTATCTCTCTCGCTCACACTCTCCCCGTCTCTCTCGCGCGCCCGCTCTCCCCGTCTCTCTCGCGCGCCCGCTCTCCCCGTCTCTCTCACGCCTGCTCTCCCTGTCTCTCTCACGCCTGCTCTCCCTGTCTCTCTCACGCCTGCTCTCCCTGTCTCTCTCACGCCTGCTCTCCCTGTCTCTCTCACGCCCGCTCTCCCCGTCTCTCTCGCGCGCCTGCTCTCCCTGTCTCTCTTGCGCCTGCTCTCTCTGTCTCTCTCGCGCTCACACTCTCCCCGTCTCTCTCTCGCGCCCGCTCTCCCCGTCTCTCTCGCGCCTGCTCTCCCTGTCTCTCTCGCGCTCACACTCTCCCCGTCTCTCTCTCGCGCCCGCTCTCCCCGTCTCTCTCGCGTGCCCGCTCTCCCCGTCTCTCTCGCGCCCGCTCTCCCCGTCTCTCTCGCGCCCGCTCTCCCAGTCTCTCTCGCGCCTGCTCTCCCCGTCTCTCTCGCGCCCGCTCTCCCCGTCTCTCTCGCGCCCGCTCTCCCCGTCTCTCTCGCGCCCGCTCTCCCCGTCTCTCTCGCGCTCACACTCTCCCCGTCTCTCTCGCGCTCACACTCTCCCTGTCTCTCTCTCGCGCTCACACTCTCCCCGTCTCTCTCGCGCTCACACTCTCCCCGTCTCTCGCGCTCACACTCTCCCCGTCTCTCTCGCGCTCACACTCTCCCCGTCTCTCTCGCGCTCACACTCTCCCTGTCTCTCTCTCGCTCACACTCTCCCCGTCTCTCTCTCGTGCTCACACACTCCCCGTCTCTCTCGCGCTCACACTCTCCCCGTCTCTCGCGCTCACACACTCCCCGTCTCTCTCGCGCTCACACTCTCCCCGTCTCTCGCGCTCAGACTCTCCCCGTCTCTCGCGCTCACACTCTCCCCGTCTCTCGCGCTCACACTCTCCCGGTCTCTCGCGCTCACACTCTCCCGGTCTCTCTCGCTCACACTCTCCCCGTCTCTCTCTCGCTCACACTCTCCCTGTCTCTCTCGCGCTCACACTCTCCCCGTCTCTCGCGCTCACACTCTCCCCGTCTCTCTCTCGTGCTCACACTCTCCCCGTCTCTCTCGCGCTCACACTCTCCCCGTCTCTCGCGCTCACACTCTCCCCGTCTCTCGCGCTCACACTCTCCCCGTCTCTCGTGCTCACACTCTCCCCGTCTCTCTCTCGCTCACACTCTCCCCGTCTCTCTCGTGCTCACACACTCCCCGTCTCTCTCGCGCCCACACTCTCCCCGTCTCTCTCTCGCGCTCACACTCTCCCCGTCTCTCTCGCGCTCACAATCTCCCGGTATCTCTCTCGCTCACACTCTCCCCGTCTCTCTCGCGCGCCCGCTCTCCCCGTCTCTCTCGCGCGCCCGCTCTCCCCGTCTCTCTCACGCCTGCTCTCCCCGTCTCTCTCACGCCTGCTCTCCCTGTCTCTCTCACGCCTGCTCTCCCTGTCTCTCTCACGCCTGCTCTCCCTGTCTCTCTCACGCCCGCTCTCCCTGTCTCTCTCACGCCCGCTCTCCCCGTCTCTCTCGCGCCCGCTCTCCCCGTCTCTCTCGCGCCCGCTCTCCCTGTCTCTCTTGCGCCTGCTCTCTCTGTCTCTCTCGCGCTCACACTCTCCCCGTCTCTCTCTCGCGCCCGCTCTCCCCGTCTCTCTCGCGCGCCTGCTCTCTCTGTCTCTCTCGCGCTCACACTCTCCCCGTCTCTCTCTCGCGCCCGCTCTCCCCGTCTCTCTCGTGCCTGCTCTCCCTGTCTCTCTCGCGCTCACACTCTCCCCGTCTCTCTCGCGCTCACACTCTCCCCGTCTCTCTTGCACTCACACTCTCCCCGTCTCTCTCTCGCGCTCACACTCTCCCCGTCTCTCTCGCGCTCACAATCTCCCGGTATCTCTCTCGCTCACACTCTCCCCGTCTCTCTCGCGCGCCCGCTCTCCCCGTCTCTCTCGCGCGCCCGCTCTCCCCGTCTCTCTCACGCCTGCTCTCCCCGTCTCTCTCACGCCTGCTCTCCCTGTCTCTCTCACGCCTGCTCTCCCTGTCTCTCTCACGCCCGCTCTCCCTGTCTCTCTCACGCCCGCTCTCCCCGTCTCTCTCGCGCGCCTGCTCTCTCTGTCTCTCTCGCGCTCACACTCTCCCCGTCTCTCTCTCGCGCCCGCTCTCCCCGTCTCTCTCGCGCCTGCTCTCCCTGTCTCTCTCGCGCTCACACTCTCCCCGTCTCTCTCGCGCTCACACTCTCCCAGTCTCTCGCGCTCACACACTCCCCGTCTCTCTCGCGCTCACACTCTCCCCGTCTCTCGCGCACACACTCTCCCCGTCTCTCGCGCTCACACTCTCCCCGTCTCTCGCGCTCACACTCTCCCGGTCTCTCGCGCTCACACTCTCCCGGTCTCTCTCGCTCACACTCTCCCCGTCTCTCTCTCGCTCACACTCTCCCTGTCTCTCTCGCGCTCACACTCTCCCCGTCTCTCGCGCTCACACTCTCCCCGTCTCTCTCTCGTGCTCACACTCTCCCCGTCTCTCTCGCGCTCACACTCTCCCCGTCTCTCGCGCTCACACTCTCCCCGTCTCTCGCGCTCACACTCTCCCCGTCTCTCGTGCTCACACTCTCCCCGTCTCTCTCTCGCTCACACTCTCCCCGTCTCTCTCGTGCTCACACACTCCCCGTCTCTCTTGCACTCACACTCTCCCCGTCTCTCTCTCGCGCTCACACTCTCCCCGTCTCTCTCGCGCTCACAATCTCCCGGTATCTCTCTCGCTCACACTCTCCCCGTCTCTCTCGCGCGCCCGCTCTCCCCGTCTCTCTCGCGCGCCCGCTCTCCCCGTCTCTCTCACGCCTGCTCTCCCCGTCTCTCTCACGCCTGCTCTCCCTGTCTCTCTCACGCCTGCTCTCCCTGTCTCTCTCACGCCCGCTCTCCCTGTCTCTCTCACGCCCGCTCTCCCCGTCTCTCTCGCGCGCCTGCTCTCCCTGTCTCTCTTGCGCCTGCTCTCTCTGTCTCTCTCGCGCTCACACTCTCCCCGTCTCTCTCTCGCGCCCGCTCTCCCCGTCTCTCTCGCGCCCACACTCTCCCCGTCTCTCTTGCACTCACACTCTCCCCGTCTCTCTCTCGCGCTCACACTCTCCCCGTCTCTCTCGCGCTCACAATCTCCCGGTATCTCTCTCGCTCACACTCTCCCCGTCTCTCTCGCGCGCCCGCTCTCCCCGTCTCTCTCGCGCGCCCGCTCTCCCCGTCTCTCTCACGCCTGCTCTCCCCGTCTCTCTCACGCCTGCTCTCCCTGTCTCTCTCACGCCTGCTCTCCCTGTCTCTCTCACGCCCGCTCTCCCTGTCTCTCTCACGCCCGCTCTCCCCGTCTCTCTCGCGCGCCTGCTCTCTCTGTCTCTCTCGCGCTCACACTCTCCCCGTCTCTCTCTCGCGCCCGCTCTCCCCGTCTCTCTCGCGCCTGCTCTCCCTGTCTCTCTCGCGCCTGCTCTCCCTGTCTCTCTCGCGCTCACACTCTCCCCGTCTCTCTCTCGCGCCCGCTCTCCCCGTCTCTCTCGCGTGCCCGCTCTCCCCGTCTCTCTCGCGCCCGCTCTCCCCGTCTCTCTCGCGCCCGCTCTCCCAGTCTCTCTCGCGCCCGCTCTCCCCGTCTCTCTCACGCCCGCTCTCCCCGTCTCTCTCGCGCCCGCTCTCCCCGTCTCTCTCGCGCCCGCTCTCCCCGTCTCTCTCGCGCCCGCTCTCCCCGTCTCTCTCGCGCTCACACTCTCCCTGTCTCTCTCGCGCTCACACTCTCCCTGTCTCCCTCTCGCGCTCACACTCTCCCCGTCTCTCTCGCGCTCACACTCTCCCCGTCTCTCGCGCTCACACTCTCCCCGTCTCTCTCGCGCTCACACTCTCCCTGTCTCTCTCTCGTTCACACTCTCCCCGTCTCTCTCTCGTGCTCACACACTCCCCGTCTCTCTCGCGCTCACACTCTCCCCGTCTCTCTCGCGCTCACACTCTCCCCGTCTCTCGCGCTCACACTCTCCCCGTCTCTCGCGCTCACACTCTCCCCGTCTCTCGCGCTCACACTCTCCCGGTCTCTCGCGCTCACACTCTCCCGGTCTCTCTTGCTCACACTCTCCCCGTCTCTCTCTCGCTCACACTCTCCCTGTCTCTCTCGCGCTCACACTCTCCCCGTCTCTCGCGCTCACACTCTCCCCGTCTCTCTCTCGTGCTCACACTCTCCCCGTCTCTCTCGCGCTCACACTCTCCCCGTCCCTCGCGCTCACACTCTCCCCGTCTCTCGTGCTCACACTCTCCCCGTCTCTCTCTCGCTCACACTCTCCCCGTCTCTCTCGTGCTCACACACTCCCCGTCTCTCTCGCGCCCACACTCTCCCCGTCTCTCTTGCACTCACACTCTCCCCGTCTCTCTCTCTCGCGCTCACACTCTCCCCGTCTCTCTCGCGCTCACAATCTCCCGGTATCTCTCTCGCTCACACTCTCCCCGTCTCTCTCGCGCGCCCGCTCTCCCCGTCTCTCTCGCGCGCCCGCTCTCCCCGTCTCTCTCACGCCTGCTCTCCCCGTCTCTCTCACGCCTGCTCTCCCTGTCTCTCTCACGCCTGCTCTCCCTGTCTCTCTCACGCCCGCTCTCCCTGTCTCTCTCACGCCCGCTCTCCCCGTCTCTCTCACGCCCGCTCTCCCCGTCTCTCTCGCGCGCCTGCTCTCTCTGTCTCTCTCGCGCTCACACTCTCCCCGTCTCTCTCTCGCGCCCGCTCTCCCCGTCTCTCTCGCGCCTGCTCTCCCTGTCTCTCTCGCGCTCACACTCTCCCCGTCTCTCTCGCGCTCACACTCTCCCCGTCTCTCGCGCTCACACACTCCCCGTCTCTCTCGCGCTCACACTCTCCCCGTCTCTCGCGCACACACTCTCCCCGTCTCTCGCGCTCACACTCTCCCCGTCTCTCGCGCTCACACTCTCCCGGTCTCTCGCGCTCACACTCTCCCGGTCTCTCTCGCTCACACTCTCCCCGTCTCTCTCTCGCTCACACTCTCCCTGTCTCTCTCGCGCTCACACTCTCCCCGTCTCTCGCGCTCACACTCTCCCCGTCTCTCTCTCGTGCTCACACTCTCCCCGTCTCTCTCGCGCTCACACTCTCCCCGTCTCTCGCGCTCACACTCTCCCCGTCTCTCGCGCTCACACTCTCCCCGTCTCTCGTGCTCACACTCTCCCCGTCTCTCTCTCGCTCACACTCTCCCCGTCTCTCTCGTGCTCACACACTCCCCGTCTCTCTTGCACTCACACTCTCCCCGTCTCTCTCTCGCGCTCACACTCTCCCCGTCTCTCTCGCGCTCACAATCTCCCGGTATCTCTCTCGCTCACGCTCTCCCCGTCTCTCTCGCGCGCCCGCTCTCCCCGTCTCTCTCACGCCTGCTCTCCCCGTCTCTCTCACGCCTGCTCTCCCTGTCTCTCTCACGCCTGCTCTCCCTGTCTCTCTCACGCCCGCTCTCCCTGTCTCTCTCACGCCCGCTCTCCCCGTCTCTCTCGCGCGCCTGCTCTCCCTGTCTCTCTTGCGCCTGCTCTCTCTGTCTCTCTCGCGCTCACACTCTCCCCGTCTCTCTCTCGCGCCCGCTCTCCCCGTCTCTCTCGCGCCCACACTCTCCCCGTCTCTCTTGCACTCACACTCTCCCCGTCTCTCTCTCGCGCTCACACTCTCCCCGTCTCTCTCGCGCTCACAATCTCCCGGTATCTCTCTCGCTCACACTCTCCCCGTCTCTCTCGCGCGCCCGCTCTCCCCGTCTCTCTCGCGCGCCCGCTCTCCCCGTCTCTCTCACGCCTGCTCTCCCCGTCTCTCTCACGCCTGCTCTCCCTGTCTCTCTCACGCCTGCTCTCCCTGTCTCTCTCACGCCCGCTCTCCCTGTCTCTCTCACGCCCGCTCTCCCCGTCTCTCTCGCGCGCCTGCTCTCTCTGTCTCTCTCGCGCTCACACTCTCCCCGTCTCTCTCTCGCGCCCGCTCTCCCCGTCTCTCTCGCGCCTGCTCTCCCTGTCTCTCTCGCGCCTGCTCTCCCTGTCTCTCTCGCGCTCACACTCTCCCCGTCTCTCTCTCGCGCCCGCTCTCCCCGTCTCTCTCGCGTGCCCGCTCTCCCCGTCTCTCTCGCGCCCGCTCTCCCCGTCTCTCTCGCGCCCGCTCTCCCAGTCTCTCTCGCGCCCGCTCTCCCCGTCTCTCTCACGCCCGCTCTCCCCGTCTCTCTCGCGCCCGCTCTCCCCGTCTCTCTCGCGCCCGCTCTCCCCGTCTCTCTCACGCCCGCTCTCCCCGTCTCCCTCGCGCTCACACTCTCCCTGTCTCTCTCGCGCTCACACTCTCCCTGTCTCTCTCTCGCGCTCACACTCTCCCCGTCTCTCTCGCGCTCACACTCTCCCCGTCTCTCGCGCTCACACTCTCCCCGTCTCTCTCGCGCTCACACTCTCCCTGTCTCTCTCTCGTTCACACTCTCCCCGTCTCTCTCTCGTGCTCACACACTCCCCGTCTCTCTCGCGCTCACACTCTCCCCGTCTCTCGCGCTCACACACTCCCCGTCTCTCTCGCGCTCACACTCTCCCCGTCTCTCGCGCTCACACTCTCCCCGTCTCTCGCGCTCACACTCTCCCCGTCTCTCGCGCTCACACTCTCCCGGTCTCTCGCGCTCACACTCTCCCGGTCTCTCTCGCTCACACTCTCCCCGTCTCTCTCTCGCTCACACTCTCCCTGTCTCTCTCGCGCTCACACTCTCCCCGTCTCTCGCGCTCACACTCTCCCCGACTCTCTCTCGTGCTCACACTCTCCCCGTCTCTCTCGCGCTCACACTCTCCCCGTCCCTCGCGCTCACACTCTCCCCGTCTCTCTCGCGCTCACACTCTCCCCGTCCCTCGCGCTCACACTCTCCCCGTCTCTCTCGCGCTCACACTCTCCCCGTCTCTCGCGCTCACACTCTCCCCGTCTCTCGCGCTCACACTCTCCCCGTCTCTCGTGCTCACACTCTCCCCGTCTCTCTCTCGCTCACACTCTCCCCGTCTCTCTCGTGCTCACACACTCCCCGTCTCTCTCGCGCCCACACTCTCCCCGTCTCTCTTGCACTCACACTCTCCCCGTCTCTCTCTCTCGCGCTCACACTCTCCCCGTCTCTCTCGCGCTCACAGTCTCCCGGTATCTCTCTCGCTCACACTCTCCCCGTCTCTCTCGCGCGCCCGCTCTCCCCGTCTCTCTCGCGCGCCCGCTCTCCCCGTCTCTCTCACGCCTGCTCTCCCCGTCTCTCTCACGCCTGCTCTCCCTGTCTCTCTCACGCCTGCTCTCCCTGTCTCTCTCACGCCCGCTCTCCCTGTCTCTCTCACGCCCGCTCTCCCCGTCTCTCTCGCGCGCCTGCTCTCTCTGTCTCTCTCGCGCTCACACTCTCCCCGTCTCTCTCGCACTCACACTCTCCCCGTCTCTCTCGCGCTCACACTCTCCCCGTCTCTCTCGCGCGCCTGCTCTCCCCGTCTCTCTCGCACTCACACTCTCCCCGTCTCTCTCGCGCTCACACTCTCCCCGTCTCTCTCGCGCGCCTGCTCTCTCTGTCTCTCTCGCGCTCACACTCTCCCCGTCTCTCTCTCGCGCCCGCTCTCCCCGTCTCTCTCGCGCCCACACTCTCCCCGTCTCTCTTGCACTCACACTCTCCCCGTCTCTCTCTCGCGCTCACACTCTCCCCGTCTCTCTCGCGCTCACAATCTCCCGGTATCTCTCTCGCTCACACTCTCCCCGTCTCTCTCGCGCGCCCGCTCTCCCCGTCTCTCTCGCGCGCCCGCTCTCCCCGTCTCTCTCACGCCTGCTCTCCCCGTCTCTCTCACACCTGCTCTCCCTGTCTCTCTCACGCCTGCTCTCCCTGTCTCTCTCACGCCCGCTCTCCCTGTCTCTCTCACGCCCGCTCTCCCCGTCTCTCTCGCGCGCCTGCTCTCCCCGTCTCTCTCTCGCCCGCTCTCCCTGTCTCTCTCACGCCTGCTCTCCCTGTCTCTCTCACGCCTGCTCTCCCTGTCTCTCTCACGCCCGCTCTCCCTGTCTCTCTCACGCCCACTCTCCCCGTCTCTCTCTCACGCCCGCTCTCCCTGTCTCTCTCACGCCCGCTCTCCCCGTCTCTCTCTCACGCCCGCTCTCCCCGTCTCTCTCGCGCCCGCTCTCCCTGTCTCTCTTGCGCCTGCTCTCTCTGTCTCTCTCGCGCTCACACTCTCCCCGTCTCTCTCTCGCGCCCGCTCTCCCCGTCTCTCTCGCGCCTGCTCTCCCTGTCTCTCTCGCGCTCACACTCTCCCCGTCTCTCTCTCGCGCCCGCTCTCCCCGTCTCTCTCGCGTGCCCGCTCTCCCCGTCTCTCTCGCGCCCGCTCTCCCCGTCTCTCTCACGCCCGCTCTCCCCGTCTCTCTCTCGCGCCCGCTCTCCCCGTCTCTCTCGCGTGCCCGCTCTCCCCATCTCTCTCGCGCCCGCTCTCCCCGTCTCTCTCGCGCCCGCTCTCCCCGTCTCTCTCGTGCCCGCTCTCCCCGTCTCTCGCGCGCCCGCTCTCCCAGTCTCTCTCGCGCCCGCTCTCCCCGTCTCTCTCGCGCCCGCTCTCCCCGTCTCTCTCGCGCCCGCTCTCCCCGTCTCTCTCGCGCCCGCTCTCCCCGTCTCTCTCGCGCCCGCTCTCCCCGTCTCTCTCGCGCTCACACTCTCCCCGTCTCTCTCGCGCTCACACTCTCCCTGTCTCTCTCTCGCGCTCACACTCTCCCCGTCTCTCTCGCGCTCACACTCTCCCCGTCTCTCGCGCTCACACTCTCCCCGTCTCTCTCGCGCTCACACTCTCCCTGTCTCTCTCTCGCTCACACTCTCCCCGTCTCTCTCTCGTGCTCACACACTCCCCGTCTCTCTCGCGCTCACACTCTCCCCGTCTCTCGCGCTCACACACTCCCCGTCTCTCTCGCGCTCACACTCTCCCCGTCTCTCGCGCTCACACTCTCCCCGTCTCTCTCGCGCTCACAATTTCCCGGTATCTCTCTCGCTCACACTCTCCCCGTCTCTCTCGCGCGCCCGCTCTCCCCGTCTCTCTCGCGCGCCCGCTCTCCCCGTCTCTCTCACGCCTGCTCTCCCCGTCTCTCTCACGCCTGCTCTCCCCGTCTCTCTCACGCCTGCTCTCCCTGTCTCTCTCACGCCCGCTCTCCCTGTCTCTCTCACGCCCGCTCTCCCCGTCTCTCTCGCGCGCCTGCTCTCTCTGTCTCTCTCGCGCTCACACTCTCCCCGTCTCTCTCTCGCGCCCGCTCTCCCCGTCTCTCTCGCGCCTGCTCTCCCTGTCTCTCTCGCGCCTGCTCTCCCTGTCTCTCTCGCGCTCACACTCTCCCCGTCTCTCTCACGCCTGCTCTCCCCGTCTCTCTCACGCCTGCTCTCCCTGTCTCTCTCACGCCCGCTCTCCCTGTCTCTCTCACGCCCACTCTCCCCGTCTCTCTCTCACGCCCGCTCTCCCTGTCTCTCTCACGCCCGCTCTCCCCGTCTCTCTCTCACGCCCGCTCTCCCCGTCTCTCTCGCGCCCGCTCTCCCTGTCTCTCTTGCGCCTGCTCTCTCTGTCTCTCTCGCGCTCACACTCTCCCCGTCTCTCTCTCGCGCCCGCTCTCCCCGTCTCTCTCGCGCCTGCTCTCCCTGTCTCTCTCGCGCTCACACTCTCCCCGTCTCTCTCTCGCGCCCGCTCTCCCCGTCTCTCTCGCGTGCCCGCTCTCCCCGTCTCTCTCGCGCCCGCTCTCCCCGTCTCTCTCACGCCCGCTCTCCCCGTCTCTCTCTCGCGCCCGCTCTCCCCGTCTCTCTCGCGTGCCCGCTCTCCCCATCTCTCTCGCGCCCGCTCTCCCCGTCTCTCTCGCGCCCGCTCTCCCCGTCTCTCTCGTGCCCGCTCTCCCCGTCTCTCGCGCGCCCGCTCTCCCAGTCTCTCTCGCGCCCGCTCTCCCCGTCTCTCTCGCGCCCGCTCTCCCCGTCTCTCTCGCGCCCGCTCTCCCCGTCTCTCTCGCGCCCGCTCTCCCCGTCTCTCTCGCGCCCGCTCTCCCCGTCTCTCTCGCGCTCACACTCTCCCCGTCTCTCTCGCGCTCACACTCTCCCTGTCTCTCTCTCGCGCTCACACTCTCCCCGTCTCTCTCGCGCTCACACTCTCCCCGTCTCTCGCGCTCACACTCTCCCCGTCTCTCTCGCGCTCACACTCTCCCTGTCTCTCTCTCGCTCACACTCTCCCCGTCTCTCTCTCGTGCTCACACACTCCCCGTCTCTCTCGCGCTCACACTCTCCCCGTCTCTCGCGCTCACACACTCCCCGTCTCTCTCGCGCTCACACTCTCCCCGTCTCTCGCGCTCACACTCTCCCCGTCTCTCTCGCGCTCACAATTTCCCGGTATCTCTCTCGCTCACACTCTCCCCGTCTCTCTCGCGCGCCCGCTCTCCCCGTCTCTCTCGCGCGCCCGCTCTCCCCGTCTCTCTCACGCCTGCTCTCCCCGTCTCTCTCACGCCTGCTCTCCCCGTCTCTCTCACGCCTGCTCTCCCTGTCTCTCTCACGCCCGCTCTCCCTGTCTCTCTCACGCCCGCTCTCCCCGTCTCTCTCGCGCGCCTGCTCTCTCTGTCTCTCTCGCGCTCACACTCTCCCCGTCTCTCTCTCGCGCCCGCTCTCCCCGTCTCTCTCGCGCCTGCTCTCCCTGTCTCTCTCGCGCCTGCTCTCCCTGTCTCTCTCGCGCTCACACTCTCCCCGTCTCTCTCTCGCGCCCGCTCTCCCCGTCTCTCTCGCGTGCCCGCTCTCCCCGTCTCTCTCGCGCCCGCTCTCCCCGTCTCTCTCGCGCCCGCTCTCCCAGTCTCTCTCGCGCCCGCTCTCCCCGTCTCTCTCACGCCCGCTCTCCCCGTCTCTCTCGCGCCCGCTCTCCCCGTCTCTCTCGCGCCCGCTCTCCCCGTCTCTCTCGCGCCCGCTCTCCCCGTCTCTCTCGCGCTCACACTCTCCCTGTCTCTCTCTCGCGCTCACACTCTCCCCGTCTCTCTCGCGCTCACACTCTCCCCGTCTCTCGCGCTCACACTCTCCCCGTCTCTCTCGCGCTCACACTCTCCCTGTCTCTCTCTCGTTCACACTCTCCCCGTCTCTCTCTCGTGCTCACACACTCCCCGTCTCTCTCGCGCTCACACTCTCCCCGTCTCTCGCGCTCACACACTCCCCGTCTCTCTCGCGCTCACACTCTCCCCGTCTCTCGCGCTCACACTCTCCCCGTCTCGCGCGCTCACACTCTCCCCGTCTCTCGCGCTCACACTCTCCCGGTCTCTCTCGCGCTCACACTCTCCCGGTCTCTCTCGCTCACACTCTCCCCGTCTCTCTCTCGCTCACACTCTCCCCGTCTCTCTCGCGCTCACACTCTCCCCGTCTCTCGCGCTCACACTCTCCCCGTCTCTCTCTCGTGCTCACACTCTCCCCGTCTCTCTCGCGCTCACACTCTCCCCGTCCCTCGCGCTCACACTCTCCCCGTCTCTCTCGCGCTCACACTCTCCCCGTCCCTCGCGCTCACACTGTCCCCGTCTCTCGCGCTCACACTCTCCCCGTCTCTCGCGCTCACACTCTCCCCGTCTCTCGTGCTCACACTCTCCCCGTCTCTCTCTCGCTCACACTCTCCCCGTCTCTCTCGTGCTCACACACTCCCCGTCTCTCTCGCGCCCACACTCTCCCCGTCTCTCTTGCACTCACACTCTCCCCGTCTCTCTCTCTCGCGCTCACACTCTCCCCGTCTCTCTCGCGCTCACAATCTCCCGGTATCTCTCTCGCTCACACTCTCCCCGTCTCTCTCGCGCGCCCGCTCTCCCCGTCTCTCTCGCGCGCCCGCTCTCCCCGTCTCTCTCACGCCTGCTCTCCCCGTCTCTCTCACGCCTGCTCTCCCTGTCTCTCTCACGCCTGCTCTCCCTGTCTCTCTCACGCCCGCTCTCCCTGTCTCTCTCACGCCCGCTCTCCCCGTCTCTCTCACGCCCGCTCTCCCCGTCTCTCTCGCGCGCCTGCTCTCTCTGTCTCTCTCGCGCTCACACTCTCCCCGTCTCTCTCTCGCGCCCGCTCTCCCCGTCTCTCTCGCGCCTGCTCTCCCTGTCTCTCTCGCGCTCACACTCTCCCCGTCTCTCTCGCGCTCACACTCTCCCCGTCTCTCGCGCTCACACACTCCCCGTCTCTCTCGCGCTCACACTCTCCCCGTCTCTCGCGCACACACTCTCCCCGTCTCTCGCGCTCACACACTCCCCGTCTCTCGCGCTCACACTCTCCCGGTCTCTCGCGCTCACACTCTCCCGGTCTCTCTCGCTCACACTCTCCCCGTCTCTCTCTCGCTCACACTCTCCCTGTCTCTCTCGCGCTCACACTCTCCCCGTCTCTCGCGCTCACACTCTCCCCGTCTCTCTCTCGTGCTCACACTCTCCCCGTCTCTCTCGCGCTCACACTCTCCCCGTCTCTCGCGCTCACACTCTCCCCGTCTCTCGCGCTCACACTCTCCCCGTCTCTCGTGCTCACACTCTCCCCGTCTCTCTCTCGCTCACACTCTCCCCGTCTCTCTCGTGCTCACACACTCCCCGTCTCTCTTGCACTCACACTCTCCCCGTCTCTCTCTCGCGCTCACACTCTCCCCGTCTCTCTCGCGCTCACAATCTCCCGGTATCTCTCTCGCTCACACTCTCCCCGTCTCTCTCGCGCGCCCGCTCTCCCCGTCTCTCTCGCGCGCCCGCTCTCCCCGTCTCTCTCACGCCTGCTCTCCCCGTCTCTCTCACGCCTGCTCTCCCTGTCTCTCTCACTCCTGCTCTCCCTGTCTCTCTCACGCCCGCTCTCCCTGTCTCTCTCACGCCCGCTCTCCCCGTCTCTCTCGCGCGCCTGCTCTCCCTGTCTCTCTTGCGCCTGCTCTCTCTGTCTCTCTCGCGCTCACACTCTCCCCGTCTCTCTCTCGCGCCCGCTCTCCCCGTCTCTCTCGCGCCCACACTCTCCCCGTCTCTCTTGCACTCACACTCTCCCCGTCTCTCTCTCGCGCTCACACTCTCCCCGTCTCTCTCGCGCTCACAATCTCCCGGTATCTCTCTCGCTCACACTCTCCCCGTCTCTCTCGCGCGCCCGCTCTCCCCGTCTCTCTCGCGCGCCCGCTCTCCCCGTCTCTCTCACGCCTGCTCTCCCCGTCTCTCTCACGCCTGCTCTCCCTGTCTCTCTCACGCCCGCTCTCCCCGTCTCTCTCGCGCGCCTGCTCTCTCTGTCTCTCTCGCGCTCACACTCTCCCCGTCTCTCTCTCGCGCCCGCTCTCCCCGTCTCTCTCGCGCCTGCTCTCCCTGTCTCTCTCGCGCCTGCTCTCCCTGTCTCTCTCGCGCTCACACTCTCCCCGTCTCTCTCTCGCGCCCGCTCTCCCCGTCTCTCTCGCGTGCCCGCTCTCCCCGTCTCTCTCGCGCCCGCTCTCCCCGTCTCTCTCGCGCCCGCTCTCCCAGTCTCTCTCGCGCCCGCTCTCCCCGTCTCTCTCACGCCCGCTCTCCCCGTCTCTCTCGCGCCCGCTCTCCCCGTCTCTCACGCGCTCACACTCTCCCTGTCTCTCTCGCGCTCACACTCTCCCTGTCTCTCTCTCGCGCTCACACTCTCCCCGTCTCTCTCGCGCTCACACTCTCCCCGTCTCTCGCGCTCACACTCTCCCCGTCTCTCTCGCGCTCACACTCTCCCTGTCTCTCTCTCGTTCACACTCTCCCCGTCTCTCTCTCGTGCTCACACACTCCCCGTCTCTCTCGCGCTCACACTCTCCCCGTCTCTCGCGCTCACACACTCCCCGTCTCTCTCGCGCTCACACTCTCCCCGTCTCTCGCGCTCACACTCTCCCCGTCTCTCGCGCTCACACTCTCCCCGTCTCTCGCGCTCACACTCTCCCGGTCTCTCGCGCTCACACTCTCCCGGTCTCTCTCGCTCACACTCTCCCCGTCTCTCTCTCGCTCACACTCTCCCTGTCTCTCTCGCGCTCACACTCTCCCCGTCTCTCGCGCTCACACTCTCCCCGTCTCTCTCTCGTGCTCACACTCTCCCCGTCTCTCTCGCGCTCACACTCTCCCCGTCCCTCGCGCTCACACTCTCCCCGTCTCTCTCGCGCTCACACTCTCCCCGTCCCTCGCGCTCACACTCTCCCCGTCTCTCTCGCGCTCATACTCTCCCCGTCTCTCGCGCTCACACTCTCCCCGTCTCTCGCGCTCACACTCTCCCCGTCTCTCGTGCTCACACTCTCCCCGTCTCTCTCTCGCTCACACTCTCCCCGTCTCTCTCGTGCTCACACACTCCCCGTCTCTCTCGCGCTCACAATCTCCCGGTATCTCTCTCGCTCACACTCTCCCCGTCTCTCTCGCGCGCCCGCTCTCCCCGTCTCTCTCGCGCGCCCGCTCTCCCCGTCTCTCTCACGCCTGCTCTCCCCGTCTCTCTCACGCCTGCTCTCCCTGTCTCTCTCACGCCTGCTCTCCCTGTCTCTCTCACGCCCGCTCTCCCTGTCTCTCTCACGCCCGCTCTCCCCGTCTCTCTCGCGCGCCTGCTCTCTCTGTCTCTCTCGCGCTCACACTCTCCCCGTCTCTCGCGCTCACACTCTCCCGGTCTCTCGCGCTCACACTCTCCCGGTCTCTCTCGCTCACACTCTCCCCGTCTCTCTCTCGCTCACACTCTCCCTGTCTCTCTCGCGCTCACACTCTCCCCGTCTCTCGCGGTCACACTCTCCCCGTCTCTCTCTCGTGCTCACACACTCCCCGTCTCTCTCGCGCTCACACTCTCCCCGTCTCTCGCGCTCACACACTCCCCGTCTCTCTCGCGCTCACACTCTCCCCGTCTCTCGCGCTCACACTCTCCCCGTCTCTCGCGCTCACACTCTCCCCGTCTCTCGCGCTCACACTCTCCCGGTCTCTCGCGCTCACACTCTCCCGGTCTCTCTCGCTCACACTCTCCCCGTCTCTCTCTCGCTCACACTCTCCCCGTCTCTCTCGCGCTCACACTCTCCCCGTCTCTCGCGCTCACACTCTCCCCGTCTCTCTCTCGTGCTCACACTCTCCCCGTCTCTCTCGCGCTCACACTCTCCCCGTCCCTCGCGCTCACACTCTCCCCGTCTCTCTCGCGCTCACACTCTCCCCGTCCCTCGCGCTCACACTCTCCCCGTCTCTCTCGCGCTCACACTCTCCCCGTCTCTCGCGCTCACACTCTCCCCGTCTCTCGCGCTCACACTCTCCCCGTCTCTCGTGCTCACACTCTCCCCGTCTCTCTCTCGCTCACACTCTCCCCGTCTCTCTCGTGCTCACACACTCCCCGTCTCTCTCGCGCCCACACTCTCCCCGTCTCTCTTGCACTCACACTCTCCCCGTCTCTCTCTCTCGCGCTCACACTCTCCCCGTCTCTCTCGCGCTCACAATCTCCCGGTATCTCTCTCGCTCACACTCTCCCCGTCTCTCTCGCGCGCCCGCTCTCCCCGTCTCTCTCGCGCGCCCGCTCTCCCCGTCTCTCTCACGCCTGCTCTCCCCGTCTCTCTCACGCCTGCTCTCGCTGTCTCTCTCACGCCTGCTCTCCCTGTCTCTCTCACGCCCGCTCTCCCTGTCTCTCTCACGCCCGCTCTCCCCGTCTCTCTCACGCCCGCTCTCCCCGTCTCTCTCGCGCGCCTGCTCTCTCTGTCTCTCTCGCGCTCACACTCTCCCCGTCTCTCTCTCGCGCCCGCTCTCCCCGTCTCTCTCGCGCCTGCTCTCCCTGTCTCTCTCGCGCTCACACTCTCCCCGTCTCTCTCGCGCTCACACTCTCCCCGTCTCTCGCGCTCACACACTCCCCGTCTCTCTCGCGCTCACACTCTCCCCGTCTCTCGCGCACACACTCTCCCCGTCTCTCGCGCTCACACTCTCCCCGTCTCTCGCGCTCACACTCTCCCCGTCTCTCGCGCTCACACTCTCCCGGTCTCTCGCGCTCACACTCTCCCGGTCTCTCTCTCGCTCACACTCTCCCTGTCTCTCTCGCGCTCACACTCTCCCCGTCTCTCGCGCTCACACTCTCCCCGTCTCTCTCTCGTGCTCACACTCTCCCCGTCTCTCTCGCGCTCACACTCTCCCCGTCTCTCGCGCTCACACTCTCCCCGTCTCTCGCGCTCACACTCTCCCCGTCTCTCGTGCTCACACTCTCCCCGTCTCTCTCTCGCTCACACTCTCCCCGTCTCTCTCGTGCTCACACACTCCCCGTCTCTCTTGCACTCACACTCTCCCCGTCTCTCTCTCGCGCTCACACTCTCCCCGTCTCTCTCGCGCTCACAATCTCCCGGTATCTCTCTCGCTCACACTCTCCCCGTCTCTCTCGCGCGCCCGCTCTCCCCGTCTCTCTCGCGCGCCCGCTCTCCCCGTCTCTCTCACGCCTGCTCTCCCCGTCTCTCTCACGCCTGCTCTCCCTGTCTCTCTCACTCCTGCTCTCCCTGTCTCTCTCACGCCCGCTCTCCCTGTCTCTCTCACGCCCGCTCTCCCCGTCTCTCTCGCGCGCCTGCTCTCCCTGTCTCTCTTGCGCCTGCTCTCTCTGTCTCTCTCGCGCTCACACTCTCCCCGTCTCTCTCTCGCGCCCGCTCTCCCCGTCTCTCTCGCGCCCACACTCTCCCCGTCTCTCTTGCACTCACACTCTCCCCGTCTCTCTCTCGCGCTCACACTCTCCCCGTCTCTCTCGCGCTCACAATCTCCCGGTATCTCTCTCGCTCACACTCTCCCCGTCTCTCTCGCGCGCCCGCTCTCCCCGTCTCTCTCGCGCGCCCGCTCTCCCCGTCTCTCTCACGCCTGCTCTCCCCGTCTCTCTCACGCCTGCTCTCCCTGTCTCTCTCACGCCCGCTCTCCCCGTCTCTCTCGCGCGCCTGCTCTCTCTGTCTCTCTCGCGCTCACACTCTCCCCGTCTCTCTCTCGCGCCCGCTCTCCCCGTCTCTCTCGCGCCTGCTCTCCCTGTCTCTCTCGCGCCTGCTCTCCCTGTCTCTCTCGCGCTCACACTCTCCCCGTCTCTCTCTCGCGCCCGCTCTCCCCGTCTCTCTCGCGTGCCCGCTCTCCCCGTCTCTCTCGCGCCCGCTCTCCCCGTCTCTCTCGCGCCCGCTCTCCCAGTCTCTCTCGCGCCCGCTCTCCCCGTCTCTCTCACGCCCGCTCTCCCCGTCTCTCTCGCGCCCGCTCTCCCCGTCTCTCACGCGCTCACACTCTCCCTGTCTCTCTCGCGCTCACACTCTCCCTGTCTCTCTCTCGCGCTCACACTCTCCCCGTCTCTCTCGCGCTCACACTCTCCCCGTCTCTCGCGCTCACACTCTCCCCGTCTCTCTCGCGCTCACACTCTCCCTGTCTCTCTCTCGTTCACACTCTCCCCGTCTCTCTCTCGTGCTCACACACTCCCCGTCTCTCTTGCGCTCACACTCTCCCCGTCTCTCGCGCTCACACACTCCCCGTCTCTCTCGCGCTCACACTCTCCCCGTCTCTCGCGCTCACACTCTCCCCGTCTCTCGCGCTCACACTCTCCCCGTCTCTCGCGCTCACACTCTCCCCGTCTCTCGCGCTCACACTCTCCCGGTCTCTCGCGCTCACACTCTCCCGGTCTCTCTCGCTCACACTCTCCCCGTCTCTCTCTCGCTCACACTCTCCCTGTCTCTCTCGCGCTCACACTCTCCCCGTCTCTCGCGCTCACACTCTCCCCGTCTCTCTCTCGTGCTCACACTCTCCCCGTCTCTCTCGCGCTCACACTCTCCCCGTCCCTCGCGCTCACACTCTCCCCGTCTCTCTCGCGCTCACACTCTCCCCGTCCCTCGCGCTCACACTCTCCCCGTCTCTCTCGCGCTCATACTCTCCCCGTCTCTCGCGCTCACACTCTCCCCGTCTCTCGCGCTCACACTCTCCCCGTCTCTCGTGCTCACACTCTCCCCGTCTCTCTCTCGCTCACACTCTCCCCGTCTCTCTCGTGCTCACACACTCCCCGTCTCTCTCGCGCTCACAATCTCCCGGTATCTCTCTCGCTCACACTCTCCCCGTCTCTCTCGCGCGCCCGCTCTCCCCGTCTCTCTCGCGCGCCCGCTCTCCCCGTCTCTCTCACGCCTGCTCTCCCCGTCTCTCTCACGCCTGCTCTCCCTGTCTCTCTCACGCCTGCTCTCCCTGTCTCTCTCACGCCCGCTCTCCCTGTCTCTCTCACGCCCGCTCTCCCCGTCTCTCTCGCGCGCCTGCTCTCTCTGTCTCTCTCGCGCTCACACTCTCCCCGTCTCTCGCGCTCACACTCTCCCGGTCTCTCGCGCTCACACTCTCCCGGTCTCTCTCGCTCACACTCTCCCCGTCTCTCTCTCGCTCACACTCTCCCTGTCTCTCTCGCGCTCACACTCTCCCCGTCTCTCGCGCTCACACTCTCCCCGTCTCTCTCTCGTGCTCACACTCTCCCCGTCTCTCTCTCGCGCCCGCTCTCCCCGTCTCTCTCGCGTGCCCGCTCTCCCCGTCTCTCTCGCGCCCGCTCTCCCCGTCTCTCTCGCGCCCGCTCTCCCAGTCTCTCTCGCGCCCGCTCTCCCCGTCTCTCTCACGCCCGCTCTCCCCGTCTCTCTCGCGCCCGCTCTCCCCGTCTCTCACGCGCTCACACTCTCCCTGTCTCTCTCGCGCTCACACTCTCCCTGTCTCTCTCTCGCGCTCACACTCTCCCCGTCTCTCTCGCGCTCACACTCTCCCCGTCTCTCGCGCTCACACTCTCCCCGTCTCTCTCGCGCTCACACTCTCCCTGTCTCTCTCTCGTTCACACTCTCCCCGTCTCTCTCTCGTGCTCACACACTCCCCGTCTCTCTCGCGCTCACACTCTCCCCGTCTCTCGCGCTCACACACTCCCCGTCTCTCTCGCGCTCACACTCTCCCCGTCTCTCGCGCTCACACTCTCCCCGTCTCTCGCGCTCACACTCTCCCCGTCTCTCGCGCTCACACTCTCCCGGTCTCTCGCGCTCACACTCTCCCGGTCTCTCTCGCTCACACTCTCCCCGTCTCTCTCTCGCTCACACTCTCCCTGTCTCTCTCGCGCTCACACTCTCCCCGTCTCTCGCGCTCACACTCTCCCCGTCTCTCTCTCGTGCTCACACTCTCCCCGTCTCTCTCGCGCTCACACTCTCCCCGTCCCTCGCGCTCACACTCTCCCCGTCTCTCTCGCGCTCACACTCTCCCCGTCCCTCGCGCTCACACTCTCCCCGTCTCTCTCGCGCTCATACTCTCCCCGTCTCTCGCGCTCACACTCTCCCCGTCTCTCGCGCTCACACTCTCCCCGTCTCTCGTGCTCACACTCTCCCCGTCTCTCTCTCGCTCACACTCTCCCCGTCTCTCTCGTGCTCACACACTCCCCGTCTCTCTCGCGCTCACAATCTCCCGGTATCTCTCTCGCTCACACTCTCCCCGTCTCTCTCGCGCGCCCGCTCTCCCCGTCTCTCTCGCGCGCCCGCTCTCCCCGTCTCTCTCACGCCTGCTCTCCCCGTCTCTCTCACGCCTGCTCTCCCTGTCTCTCTCACGCCTGCTCTCCCTGTCTCTCTCACGCCCGCTCTCCCTGTCTCTCTCACGCCCGCTCTCCCCGTCTCTCTCGCGCGCCTGCTCTCTCTGTCTCTCTCGCGCTCACACTCTCCCCGTCTCTCGCGCTCACACTCTCCCGGTCTCTCGCGCTCACACTCTCCCGGTCTCTCTCGCTCACACTCTCCCCGTCTCTCTCTCGCTCACACTCTCCCTGTCTCTCTCGCGCTCACACTCTCCCCGTCTCTCGCGGTCACACTCTCCCCGTCTCTCTCTCGTGCTCACACTCTCCCCGTCACTCTCGCGCTCACACTCTCCCCGTCTCTCGCGCTCACACTCTCCCCGTCTCTCGCGCTCACACTCTCCCCGTCTCTCTCTCGCTCACACTCTCCCCGTCTCTCTCTCGCTCACACTCTCCCCGTCTCTCTCGTGCTCACACACTCCCCGTCTCTCTCGCGCCCACACTCTCCCCGTCTCTCTTGCACTCACACTCTCCCCGTCTCTCTCTCGCGCTCACACTCTCCCCGTCTCTCTCGCGCTCACAATCTCCCGGTATCTCTCTCGCTCACACTCTCCCCGTCTCTCTCGCGCGCCCGCTCTCCCCGTCTCTCTCGCGCGCCCGCTCTCCCCGTCTCTCTCACGCCTGCTCTCCCCGTCTCTCTCACGCCTGCTCTCCCTGTCTCTCTCACGCCTGCTCTCCCTGTCTCTCTCACGCCCGCTCTCCCCGTCTCTCTCGCGCGCCCGCTCTCCCCGTCTCTCTCTTGCGCCTGCTCTCTCTGTCTCTCTCGCGCTCACACTCTCCCCGTCTCTCTCTCGCGCCCGCTCTCCCCGTCTCTCTCGCGCCTGCTCTCCCTGTCTCTCTCGCGCTCACACTCTCCCCGTCTCTCTCTCGCGCCCGCTCTCCCCGTCTCTCTTGCGCCCGCTCTCCCCGTCTCTCTCGCGCCCGCTCTCCCAGTCTCTCTCGCGCCTGCTCTCCCCGTCTCTCTCGCGCCCGCTCTCCCCGTCTCTCTCGCGCCCGCTCTCCCCGTCTCTCTCGCGCCCGCTCTCCCCGTCTCTCTCGCGCTCACACTCTCCCCGTCTCTCTCGCGCTCACACTCTCCCTGTCTCTCTCTCGCGCTCACACTCTCCCCGTCTCTCTCGCGCTCACACTCTCCCCGTCTCTCGTGCTCACACTCTCCCCGTCCCTCGTGCTATAACACTCTCCCCGTCTCTCGTGCTCACACTCTCCCCGTCTCTCGTGCTCACACTCTCCCCGTCTCTCGTGCTCACACTCTCCCCGTCTCTCGCGCTCACACTCTCCCCGTCTCTCGCGCTCACACTCTCCCCGTCTCTCTCGCGCTCACACTCTCCCCGTCTCTCGCGCTCACACTCTCCCCGTCTCTCACGCTCACACTCTCCCCGTCTCTCGCGCTCACACTCTCCCCGTCTCTCTCGCGCTCACACTCTCCCCGTCTCTCGTGCTCACACTCTCCCCGTCTCTCGCGCTCACACTCTCCCTGTCTCCCTCGCGCTCACACTCTCCCCGTCTCTCTCGCGCTCACACTCTCCCCGTCCCTCGCGCTCTCACACTCCCCGTCCCTCGCGCTCACACTCTCCCCGTCCCTTGCGCTCACACTCTCCCCGTCTCTCTCGCGCTCACACTCTCCCTGTCCCCCTCGCACTCACACTCTCCCCGTCTCTCTCGCGCTCACACTCTCCCTGTCTCCCTCGCGCTCACACTCTCCCCGTCTCTCTCGCGCTCACACTCTCCCTGTCTCCCTCGCGCTCACACTCTCCCCGTCTCTCTCGCGCTCACACTCTCCCCGTCCCTCGTGCTCACACTTTCCCCGTCTCGCTCGCGCTCACACTCTCCCCGTCTCTCTCGCGCTCACACTCTCCCCGTCCCTCGCGCTCTCACACTCCCCGTCTCTCGCGCTCACACTCTCCCCGTCCCTCGCGCTCACACTCTCCCCGTCTCTCTCGCGCTCACACTCTCCCCGTCCCTCGCGCTCACACTCTCCCCGTCTCTCTCGCTCACACTCTCCCCGTCTCTCTCGCGCTCACACTCTACCCGTCCCTCGCGCTCACACTCTCCCCGTCCCTCGCGCTCACACTCTCCCCGTCTCTCTCGCGCTCACACTCTACCCGTCCCTCGCGCTCACACTCTCCCCGTCTCTCTCGCTCACACTCTCCCCGTCCCTCGCGCTCACACTCTCCCCGTCTCTCTCGCGCTCACACTCTACCCGTCCCTCGCGCTCACACTCTCCCCGTCCCTCGCGCTCACACACTCCCCGTCTCTCTCGCGCTCACACTCTCCCCGTCTCTCACGCTCACACTCTCCCCGTCTCTCGTGCTCACACTCTCCCTGTCTCTCTCTCGCTCACACTCTCCCCGTCTCTCTCTCGTGCTCACACACTCCCCGTCTCTCTCGCGCTCACACTCTCCCCGTCTCTCTCGCTCACACTCTCCCCGTCTCTCTCTCTCGTGCTCACACACTCCCCGTCTCTCTCGCGCTCACACTCTCCCCGTCTCTCGTGCTCACACTCTCCCCGTCTCTCGTGCTCACACTCTCCCTGTCTCTCTCTCGCTCACACTCTCCCCGTCTCTCTCTCGTGCTCACACACTCCCCGTCTCTCTCGCGCTCACACTCTCCCCGTCTCTCGCGCTCACACTCTCCCCGTCTCTCTCACGCCCGCTCTCCCTGTCTCTCTCGCGCGCCCGCTCTCCCCGTCTCTCTCACGCCTGCTCTCCCTGTCTCTCTCACGCCCGCTCTCCCCGTCTCTCTCGCGCGCAGCTCTCCCCGTCTCTCTCGCGCGCCTGCTCTCCCCGTCTCTCTCACGCCTGCTCTCCCTGTCTCTCTCACGCCAGCTCTCCCTGTCTCTCTCACGCCCGCTCTCCCCGTCTCTCTCGCGCGCCTGCTCTCCCTGTCTCTCTTGCGCTCACACTCTCCCCGTCTCTCTCTCGCGCCCGCTCTCCCCGTCTCTCTCGCGCCTGCTCTCCCTGTCTCTCTCGCGCTCACACTCTCCCCGTCTCTCTCTCGCGCCCGCTCTCCCCGTCTCTCTCGCGTGCACGCTCTCCCCGTCTCTCTCGCGCCCGCTCTCCCCGTCTCTCTCGCGCCCGCTCTCCCAGTCTCTCTCGCGCCTGCTCTCCCCGTCTCTCTCGCGCCCGCTCTCCCCGTCTCTCTCGCGCCCGCTCTCCCCGTCTCTCTCGCGCCCGCTCTCCCCGTCTCTCTCGCGCCCGCTCTCCCCGTCTCTCTCGCGCCCGCTCTCCCCGTCTCTCTCGCGCTCACACTCTCCCCGTCTCTCGTGCTCACACTCTCCCCGTCTCTCGCGCTCACACTCTCCCCGTCTCTCTCGCGCTCACACTCTCCCCGTCTCTCGTGCTCACACTCTCCCCGTCTCTCGTGCTCACACTCTCCCCGTCTCTCTCGTGCTCACACTCTCCCCGTCTCTCGCGCTCACACTCTCCCCGTCTCTCTCGCGCCCGCTCTCCCCGTCTCTCTCGCGCCCGCTCTCCCCGTCTCTCTCGCGTTCACACTCTCCCCGTCTCTCGTGCTCACACTCTCCCCGTCTCTCGTGCTCATACTCTCCCCGTCTCTCGTGCTCACACTCTCCCCGTCTCTCGCGCTCACACTCTCCCCGTCTCTCGCGCTCACACTCTCCCCGTCTCTCTCGCGCGCCCTCTCTCCCCGTCTCTCTCGCGCTCACACTCTCCCCGTCTCTCGCGCTCACACTCTCCCCGTCTCTCACGCTCACACTCTCCCCGTCTCTCGCGCTCACACTCTCCCCGTCTCTCTCGCGCTCACACTCTCCCCGTCTCTCGTGCTCACACTCTCCCCGTCTCTCGCGCTCACACTCTCCCTGTCTCCCTCGCGCTCACACTCTCCCCGTCTCTCGCGCTCACACTCTCCCCGTCTCTCTCGCGCGCCCTCTCTCCCCGTCTCTCTCGCGCTCACACTCTCCCCGTCTCTCGCGCTCACACTCTCCCCGTCTCTCACGCTCACACTCTCCCCGTCTCTCGTGCTCACACTCTTCCCGTCTCTCGCGCTCACACTCTCCCTGTCTCCCTCGCGCTCACACTCTCCCCGTCTCTCTCGCGCTCACACTCTCCCCGTCCCTCGCGCTCTCACACTCCCCGTCCCTCGCGCTCACACTCTCCCCGTCCCTTGCGCTCACACTCTCCCCGTCTCTCTCGCGCTCACACTCTCCCTGTCTCCCTCGCACTCACACTCTCCCCGTCTCTCTCGCGCTCACACTCTCCCTGTCTCCCTCGCGCTCACACTCTCCCCGTCTCTCTCGCGCTCACACTCTCCCTGTCTCCCTCGCGCTCACACTCTCCCCGTCTCTCTCGCGCTCACACTCTCCCCGTCCCTCGTGCTCACACTCTCCCCGTCTCGCTCACGCTCACACTCTCCCCGTCTCTCTCGCGCTCACACTCTCCCCGTCCCTCGCGCTCTCACACTCCCCGTCTCTCGCGCTCACACTCTCCCCGTCCCTCGCGCTCACACTCTCCCCGTCTCTCTCGCGCTCACACTCTACCCGTCCCTCGCGCTCACACTCTCCCCGTCTCTCTCGCTCACACTCTCCCCGTCTCTCTCGCGCTCACACTCTCCCCGTCCCTCGCGCTCACACTCTCCCCGTCCCTCGCGCTCACACTCTCCCCGTCTCTCTCGCGCTCACACTCTACCCGTCCCTCGCGCTCACACTCTCCCCGTCTCTCTCGCTCACACTCTCCCCGTCCCTCGCGCTCACACTCTCCCCGTCTCTCTCGCGCTCACACTCTACCCGTCCCTCGCGCTCACACTCTCCCCGTCCCTCGCGCTCACACACTCCCCGTCTCTCTCGCGCTCACACTCTCCCCGTCTCTCACGCTCACACTCTCCCCGTCCCTCGCGCTCACACTCTCCCCGTCTCTCTCGCGCTCACACTCTACCCGTCCCTCGCGCTCACACTCTCCCCGTCTCTCTCGCTCACACTCTCCCCGTCTCTCTCGCGCTCACACTCTCCCCGTCCCTCGCGCTCACACTCTCCCCGTCCCTCGCGCTCACACTCTCCCCGTCTCTCTCGCGCTCACACTCTACCCGTCCCTCGCGCTCACACTCTCCCCGTCTCTCTCGCTCACACTCTCCCCGTCCCTCGCGCTCACACTCTCCCCGTCTCTCTCGCGCTCACACTCTACCCGTCCCTCGCGCTCACACTCTCCCCGTCCCTCGCGCTCACACACTCCCCGTCTCTCTCGCGCTCACACTCTCCCCGTCTCTCACGCTCACACTCTCCCCGTCTCTCGTGCTCACACTCTCCCTGTCTCTCTCTCTCGCTCACACTCTCCCCGTCTCTCTCTCGCGCTCACACTCTCCCCGTCTCTCACGCTCACACTCTCCCCGTCTCTCGCGCTCACACTCTCCCCGTCTCTCTCGCGCTCACACTCTCCCCGTCTCTCGTGCTCACACTCTCCCCGTCTCTCGCGCTCACACTCTCCCTGTCTCCCTCGCGCTCACACTCTCCCCGTCTCTCTCGCGCTCACACTCTCCCCGTCCCTCGCGCTCTCACACTCCCCGTCCCTCGCGCTCACACTCTCCCCGTCCCTTGCGCTCACACTCTCCCCGTCTCTCTCGCGCTCACACTCTCCCTGTCCCCCTCGCACTCACACTCTCCCCGTCTCTCTCGCGCTCACACTCTCCCTGTCTCCCTCGCGCTCACACTCTCCCCGTCTCTCTCGCGCTCACACTCTCCCTGTCTCCCTCGCGCTCACACTCTCCCCGTCTCTCTCGCGCTCACACTCTCCCCGTCCCTCGTGCTCACACTTTCCCCGTCTCGCTCGCGCTCACACTCTCCCCGTCTCTCTCGCGCTCACACTCTCCCCGTCCCTCGCGCTCTCACACTCCCCGTCTCTCGCGCTCACACTCTCCCCGTCCCTCGCGCTCACACTCTCCCCGTCTCTCTCGCGCTCACACTCTCCCCGTCCCTCGCGCTCACACTCTCCCCGTCTCTCTCGCTCACACTCTCCCCGTCTCTCTCGCGCTCACACTCTACCCGTCCCTCGCGCTCACACTCTCCCCGTCCCTCGCGCTCACACTCTCCCCGTCTCTCTCGCGCTCACACTCTACCCGTCCCTCGCGCTCACACTCTCCCCGTCTCTCTCGCTCACACTCTCCCCGTCCCTCGCGCTCACACTCTCCCCGTCTCTCTCGCGCTCACACTCTACCCGTCCCTCGCGCTCACACTCTCCCCGTCCCTCGCGCTCACACACTCCCCGTCTCTCTCGCGCTCACACTCTCCCCGTCTCTCACGCTCACACTCTCCCCGTCTCTCGTGCTCACACTCTCCCTGTCTCTCTCTCGCTCACACTCTCCCCGTCTCTCTCTCGTGCTCACACACTCCCCGTCTCTCTCGCGCTCACACTCTCCCCGTCTCTCTCGCTCACACTCTCCCCGTCTCTCTCTCTCGTGCTCACACACTCCCCGTCTCTCTCGCGCTCACACTCTCCCCGTCTCTCGTGCTCACACTCTCCCCGTCTCTCGTGCTCACACTCTCCCTGTCTCTCTCTCGCTCACACTCTCCCCGTCTCTCTCTCGTGCTCACACACTCCCCGTCTCTCTCGCGCTCACACTCTCCCCGTCTCTCGCGCTCACACTCTCCCCGTCTCTCTCACGCCCGCTCTCCCTGTCTCTCTCGCGCGCCCGCTCTCCCCGTCTCTCTCACGCCTGCTCTCCCTGTCTCTCTCACGCCCGCTCTCCCCGTCTCTCTCGCGCGCAGCTCTCCCCGTCTCTCTCGCGCGCCTGCTCTCCCCGTCTCTCTCACGCCTGCTCTCCCTGTCTCTCTCACGCCTGCTCTCCCTGTCTCTCTCACGCCCGCTCTCCCCGTCTCTCTCGCGCGCCTGCTCTCCCTGTCTCTCTTGCGCTCACACTCTCCCCGTCTCTCTCTCGCGCCCGCTCTCCCCGTCTCTCTCGCGCCTGCTCTCCCTGTCTCTCTCGCGCTCACACTCTCCCCGTCTCTCTCTCGCGCCCGCTCTCCCCGTCTCTCTCGCGTGCACGCTCTCCCCGTCTCTCTCGCGCCCGCTCTCCCCGTCTCTCTCGCGCCCGCTCTCCCAGTCTCTCTCGCGCCTGCTCTCCCCGTCTCTCTCGCGCCCGCTCTCCCCGTCTCTCTCGCGCCCGCTCTCCCCGTCTCTCTCGCGCCCGCTCTCCCCGTCTCTCTCGCGCCCGCTCTCCCCGTCTCTCTCGCGCCCGCTCTCCCCGTCTCTCTCGCGCTCACACTCTCCCCGTCTCTCGTGCTCACACTCTCCCCGTCTCTCGCGCTCACACTCTCCCCGTCTCTCTCGCGCTCACACTCTCCCCGTCTCTCGTGCTCACACTCTCCCCGTCTCTCGTGCTCACACTCTCCCCGTCTCTCTCGTGCTCACACTCTCCCCGTCTCTCGCGCTCACACTCTCCCCGTCTCTCTCGCGCCCGCTCTCCCCGTCTCTCTCGCGCCCGCTCTCCCCGTCTCTCTCGCGTTCACACTCTCCCCGTCTCTCGTGCTCACACTCTCCCCGTCTCTCGTGCTCATACTCTCCCCGTCTCTCGTGCTCACACTCTCCCCGTCTCTCGCGCTCACACTCTCCCCGTCTCTCGCGCTCACACTCTCCCCGTCTCTCTCGCGCGCCCTCTCTCCCCGTCTCTCTCGCGCTCACACTCTCCCCGTCTCTCGCGCTCACACTCTCCCCGTCTCTCACGCTCACACTCTCCCCGTCTCTCGCGCTCACACTCTCCCCGTCTCTCTCGCGCTCACACTCTCCCCGTCTCTCGTGCTCACACTCTCCCCGTCTCTCGCGCTCACACTCTCCCTGTCTCCCTCGCGCTCACACTCTCCCCGTCTCTCGCGCTCACACTCTCCCCGTCTCTCTCGCGCGCCCTCTCTCCCCGTCTCTCTCGCGCTCACACTCTCCCCGTCTCTCGCGCTCACACTCTCCCCGTCTCTCACGCTCACACTCTCCCCGTCTCTCGTGCTCACACTCTTCCCGTCTCTCGCGCTCACACTCTCCCTGTCTCCCTCGCGCTCACACTCTCCCCGTCTCTCTCGCGCTCACACTCTCCCCGTCCCTCGCGCTCTCACACTCCCCGTCCCTCGCGCTCACACTCTCCCCGTCCCTTGCGCTCACACTCTCCCCGTCTCTCTCGCGCTCACACTCTCCCTGTCTCCCTCGCACTCACACTCTCCCCGTCTCTCTCGCGCTCACACTCTCCCTGTCTCCCTCGCGCTCACACTCTCCCCGTCTCTCTCGCGCTCACACTCTCCCTGTCTCCCTCGCGCTCACACTCTCCCCGTCTCTCTCGCGCTCACACTCTCCCCGTCCCTCGTGCTCACACTCTCCCCGTCTCGCTCACGCTCACACTCTCCCCGTCTCTCTCGCGCTCACACTCTCCCCGTCCCTCGCGCTCTCACACTCCCCGTCTCTCGCGCTCACACTCTCCCCGTCCCTCGCGCTCACACTCTCCCCGTCTCTCTCGCGCTCACACTCTACCCGTCCCTCGCGCTCACACTCTCCCCGTCTCTCTCGCTCACACTCTCCCCGTCTCTCTCGCGCTCACACTCTCCCCGTCCCTCGCGCTCACACTCTCCCCGTCCCTCGCGCTCACACTCTCCCCGTCTCTCTCGCGCTCACACTCTACCCGTCCCTCGCGCTCACACTCTCCCCGTCTCTCTCGCTCACACTCTCCCCGTCCCTCGCGCTCACACTCTCCCCGTCTCTCTCGCGCTCACACTCTACCCGTCCCTCGCGCTCACACTCTCCCCGTCCCTCGCGCTCACACACTCCCCGTCTCTCTCGCGCTCACACTCTCCCCGTCTCTCACGCTCACACTCTCCCCGTCCCTCGCGCTCACACTCTCCCCGTCTCTCTCGCGCTCACACTCTACCCGTCCCTCGCGCTCACACTCTCCCCGTCTCTCTCGCTCACACTCTCCCCGTCTCTCTCGCGCTCACACTCTCCCCGTCCCTCGCGCTCACACTCTCCCCGTCCCTCGCGCTCACACTCTCCCCGTCTCTCTCGCGCTCACACTCTACCCGTCCCTCGCGCTCACACTCTCCCCGTCTCTCTCGCTCACACTCTCCCCGTCCCTCGCGCTCACACTCTCCCCGTCTCTCTCGCGCTCACACTCTACCCGTCCCTCGCGCTCACACTCTCCCCGTCCCTCGCGCTCACACACTCCCCGTCTCTCTCGCGCTCACACTCTCCCCGTCTCTCACGCTCACACTCTCCCCGTCTCTCGTGCTCACACTCTCCCTGTCTCTCTCTCTCGCTCACACTCTCCCCGTCTCTCTCTCGTGCTCACACACTCCCCGTCTCTCTCGCGCTCACACTCTCCCCGTCTCTCTCGCTCACACTCTCCCCGTCTCTCTCTCTCGTGCTCACACACTCCCCGTCTCTCTCGTGCTCACACTCTCCCCGTCTCTCGTGCTCACACTCTCCCTGTCTCTCTCTCGCTCACACTCTCCCCGTCTCTCTCTCGTGCTCACACACTCCCCGTCTCTCTCGCGCTCACACTCTCCCCGTCTCTCGCGCTCACACTCTCCCCGTCTCTCTCACGCCCGCTCTCCCTGTCTCTCTCGCGCGCCCGCTCTCCCCGTCTCTCTCACGCCTGCTCTCCCTGTCTCTCTCACGCCCGCTCTCCCCGTCTCTCTCGCGCGCAGCTCTCCCCGTCTCTCTCGCGCGCCCGCTCTCCCCGTCTCTCTCACGCCTGCTCTCCCTGTCTCTCTCACGCCTGCTCTCCCTGTCTCTCTCACGCCCGCTCTCCCCGTCTCTCTCGCGCGCCTGCTCTCCCTGTCTCTCTTGCGCTCACACTCTCCCCGTCTCTCTCTCGCGCCCGCTCTCCCCGTCTCTCTCGCGCCTGCTCTCCCTGTCTCTCTCGCGCTCACACTCTCCCCGTCTCTCTCTCGCGCCCGCTCTCCCCGTCTCTCTCGCGTGCCCGCTCTCCCCGTCTCTCTCGCGCCCGCTCTCCCCGTCTCTCTCGCGCCCGCTCTCCCAGTCTCTCTCGCGCCTGCTCTCCCCGTCTCTCTCGCGCCCGCTCTCCCCGTCTCTCTCGCGCCCGCTCTCCCCGTCTCTCTCGCGCCCGCTCTCCCCGTCTCTCTCGCGCCCGCTCTCCCCGTCTCTCTCGCGCCCGCTCTCCCCGTCTCTCTCGCGCTCACACTCTCCCCGTCTCTCGTGCTCACACTCTCCCCGTCTCTCGCGCTCACACTCTCCCCGTCTCTCTCGCGCTCACAGTCTCCCCGTCTCTCGCGCTCACACTCTCCCCGTCTCTCGTGCTCACACTCTCCCCGTCTCTCGCGCTCACACTCTCCCTGTCTCCCTCGCGCTCACACTCTCCCCGTCTCTCTCGCGCTCACACTCTCCCCGTCCCTCGCGCTCTCACACTCCCCGTCCCTCGCGCTCACACTCTCCCCGTCTCTCGTGCTCACACTCTCCCCGTCTCTCGCGCTCACACTCTCCCTGTCTCCCTCGCGCTCACACTCTCCCCGTCTCTCTCGCGCTCACACTCTCCCCGTCCCTCGCGCTCTCACACTCCCCGTCCCTCGCGCTCACACTCTCCCCGTCTCTCGCGCTCACACACTCCCCGTCTCTCTCGCGCTCACACTCTCCCCGTCTCTCACGCTCACACTCTCCCCGTCTCTCGCGCTCACACTCTCCCCGTCTCTCGCGCTCACACCCTCCCGGTCTCTCGCGCTCACACTCTCCCGGTCTCTCTCGCTCACACTCTCCCCGTCTCTCTCTCGCTCACACTCTCCCTGTTTCTCTCGCGCTCACACTCTCCCCGTCTCTCGCGCTCACACTCTCCCCGTCTCTCTCTCGTGCTCTCACTCTCCCCGTCTCTCTCGCGCTCACACTCTCCCCGTCTCTCGCGCTCACACTCTCCCCGTCTCTCGCGCTCACACTCTCCCCGTCTCTCGTGCTCACACTCTCCCCGTCTCTCTCTCGCTCACACTCTCCCCATCTCTCTCGTGCTCACACACTCCCCGTCTCTCTCGCGCTCACACTCTCCCTGTCTCCCTCGCGCTCACACTCTCCCCGTCTCTCTCGCGCTCACACTCTCCCTGTCTCCCTCGCGCTCACACTCTCCCCGTCTCTCTCGCGCTCACACTCTCCCCGTCCCTCGTGCTCACACTCTCCCCGTCTCGCTCGCGCTCACACTCTCCCCGTCTCCCTCGCGCTCACACTCTCCCCGTCCCTCGCGCTCTCACACTCCCCGTCTCTCGCGCTTACACTCTCCCCGTCCCTCGCGCTCACACTCTCCCCGTCTCTCTCGCGCTCACACTCTACCCGTCCCTCGCGCTCACACTCTCCCCGTCTCTCTCGCTCACACTCTCCCCGTCTCTCTCTGTCGTGCTCACACACTCCCCGTCTCTCTCGCGCTCACACTCTCCCCGTCTCTCACGCTCACACTCTCCCCGTCTCTCGTGCTCACACTCTCCCTCTCTCTCTCTCGCTCACACTCTCCCCGTCTCTCTCTCGTGCTCACACACTCCCCGTCTCTCTCGCGCTCACACTCTCCCCGTCTCTCTCGCTCACACTCTCCCCGTCTCTCTCTCTCGTGCTCACACACTCCCCGTCTCTCTCGCGCTCACACTCTCCCCGTCTCTCGCGCTCACACTCTCCCCGTCTCTCGCGCTCACACTCTCCCCGTCTCTCGCGCTCACACTCTCCCCGTCTCTCGCGCTCACACTCTCCCCGTCTCTCTCGCGCGCTCACACTCTCCCCGTCTCTCGCGCTCACACTCTCCCCGTCTCTCGCGCTCACACTCTCCCCGTCTCTCTCTCGCGCTCACACTCTCCCCATCTCTCTCGCGCTCACACTCTCCCCGTCTCTTGCGCTCACTCTCTCCCGGTCTCTCTCTCGCTCACACTCTCCCCGTCTCTCTCGTGCTCACACACTCCCTGTCTCCCTCGCACTCACACTCTCCCCGTCTCCCTCGCGCTCACACTCTCCCCGTCTCTCTCGCACTCACACTCTCCCCGTCCCTCGCGCTCTCACACTCCCCGTCTCTCGTGCTCACACTCTCCCCGTCCCTCGCGCTCACACTCTCCCCGTCTCTCTCGCGCTCACACTCTCCCCGTCTCTCTCTCTCTCGTGCTCACACACTCCCCGTCTCTCTCGCGCTCACACTATCCCCGTCTCTCGCGCTCACACTCTCCCCGTCTCTCTCGCGCTCACACTCTCCCCGTCTCTCTCGCGCTCACACTCTCCCTGTCTCTCTCTCGCTCACACTCTCCCCGTCTCTCTCTCGTGCTCACACACTCCCCGTCTCTCTCGCGCTCACACTCTCCCCGTCTCTCGCGCTCACACACTCCCCGTCTCTCTCGCGCTCACACTCTCCCCGTCTCTCGCGCTCAGACTCTCCCCGTCTCTCGCGCTCACACTCTCCCCGTCTCTCGCGCTCACACTCTCCCGGTCTCTCGCGCTCACACTCTCCCGGTCTCTCTCGCTCACACTCTCCCCGTCTCTCTCTCGCTCACACTCTCCCTGTCTCTCTCGCGCTCACACTCTCCCCGTCTCTCGCGCTCACACTCTCCCCGTCTCTCTCTCGTGCTCACACTCTCCCCGTCTCTCTCGCGCTCACACTCTCCCCGTCTCTCGCGCTCACACTCTCCCCGTCTCTCGCGCTCACACTCTCCCCGTCTCTCGTGCTCACACTCTCCCCGTCTCTCTCTCGCTCACACTCTCCCCGTCTCTCTCGTGCTCACACACTCCCCGTCTCTCTCGCGCCCACACTCTCCCCGTCTCTCTTGCACTCACACTCTCCCCGTCTCTCTCTCGCGCTCACACTCTCCCCGTCTCTCTCGCGCTCACAATCTCCCGGTATCTCTCTCGCTCACACTCTCCCCGTCTCTCTCGCACTCACACTCTCCCCGTCTCTCGCGCTCACACTCTCCCCGTCTCTCTCTCGCGCTCACACTCTCCCCGTCTCTCGCGCTCACACTCTCCCCGTCTCTCGCGCTCACACTCTCCCTGTCTCTCTCTCTCGCTCACACCCTCCCCGTCTCTCTCACGCTCACACTCTCCCCGTCCTTCGCGCTCATACTCTCCCCGTCTCTCTCGCGCCCGCTCTCCCCGTCTCTCTCGCGCCCGCTCTCCCCGTCTCTCTTGCGCCCGCTATCCCCGTCTCTCTCGCGCCCGCTCTCCCCGTCTCTCTCGCGCCCGCTCTCCCTGTCTCTCTCGCGCCCGCTCTCCCCGTCTCTCTCGCGCCCGCTCTCCCCGTCTCTCTCGCGCCCGCTCTCCCCGTCTCTCTCGCGCCCGCTCTCCCCGTCTCTCTCGCGCCCGCTCTCCCCGTCTCTCTCGCGCCCGCTCTCCCCGTCTCTCTCGCGCTCACACTCTCCCCGTCTCTCTTGTGCTCACACTCTCCCCGTCTCTCGCGCTCCTGCTCTCCCCGTCTCTCTCGTGCTCACACTCTCCCCGTCCCTCTCGCTCACACTCTCCCCGTCTCTCTCGTGCTCACACTCTCCCCGTCTCTCTCTCGTGCTCACACTCTCCCCGTCTCTCGCGCTCACACTCTCCCCGTCTCTCGTGCTCACACTCTCCCCGTCTCTCGTGCTCACACTCTCCCCGTCTCTCGTGCTCACACTCTCCCCGTCTCTCGCGCTCCTGCTCTCCCCGTCTCCCTCGTGCTCACACTCTCCAGGTCCGTCGCGCTCACACTCTCCCCGTCTCTCTCGTGCTCACACTCTCCCCATCTCTCGCGCTCACACTCTCCCCGTCTCTCGTGCTCACACTCTCCCCGTCTCTCGCGCTCACACTCTCCCCGTCTCTCACGCCCGCTCTCCCCGTCTCTCTCGCGCTCACACTCTCCCCGTCTCTCGCGCTCACACTCTCCCCGTCTCTCGCGCTCACACTCTCCCCGTCTCTCGCGCTCACACTCTCCCCGTCTCTCGCGCTCACTCTCCCCTTCTCTCTCGCGCTCACACTCTCCCCGTCTCTCGCGCTCACACTCTCCCCGTCTCTCGCGCTCACACTCTCCCCGTCTCTCGCGCTCACACTCTCCCCGTCTCTCGCGCTCACACTCTCCCCGTCTCTCGCGCTCACACTCTCACCGTCTCTCGCGCTCACACTCTCCCCGTCTCTCGCGCTCACACTCTCCCCGTCTCTCTCGCGCGCTCACACTCTCCCCGTCTCTCGCGCTCACACTCTCCCCGTCTCTCGCGCTCACACTCTCCCCGTCTCTCTCTCACGCTCACACTCTCCCCATCTCTCTCTCGTGCTCACACACTCCCCGTCTCTCTCGCGCTCACACTCTCCCCGTCTCTCTCGCTCACCCTCTCCCCGTCTCTCTCTCTCGTGCTCACACACTCCCCGTCTCTCTCTCGCGCTCACACACTCCCCGTCTCTCTCGCGCTCACACTCTCCCCGTCTCTCGCGCTCACACTCTCCCCGTCTCTCTCTCTCGTGCTCACACACTCCCCGTCTCTCTCGCGCTCACACTCTCCCCGTCTCTCGCGCTCACACTCTCCCCGTCTCTCGCGCTCACACTCTCCCCGTCTCTCGCGCTCACACTCTCCCCGTCTCTCGCGCTCACACTCTCCCCGTCTCTCTCGCGCGCTCACACTCTCCCCGTCTCTCGCGCTCACACTCTCCCCGTCTCTCGCGCTCACACTCTCCCCGTCTCTCTCTCGCGCTCACACTCTCCCCATCTCTCTCGCGCTCACACTCTCCCCGTCTCTTGCGCTCACTCTCTCCCGGTCTCTCTCTCGCTCACACTCTCCCCGTCTCTCTCGTGCTCACACACTCCCTGTCTCCCTCGCACTCACACTCTCCCCGTCTCCCTCGCGCTCACACTCTCCCCGTCTCTCTCGCACTCACACTCTCCCCGTCCCTCGCGCTCTCACACTCCCCGTCTCTCGTGCTCACACTCTCCCCGTCCCTCGCGCTCACACTCTCCCCGTCTCTCTCGCGCTCACACTCTCCCCGTCTCTCTCTCTCTCGTGCTCACACACTCCCCGTCTCTCTCGCGCTCACACTATCCCCGTCTCTCGCGCTCACACTCTCCCCGTCTCTCTCGCGCTCACACTCTCCCCGTCTCTCTCGCGCTCACACTCTCCCTGTCTCTCTCTCGCTCACACTCTCCCCGTCTCTCTCTCGTGCTCACACACTCCCCGTCTCTCTCGCGCTCACACTCTCCCCGTCTCTCGCGCTCACACACTCCCCGTCTCTCTCGCGCTCACACTCTCCCCGTCTCTCGCGCTCAGACTCTCCCCGTCTCTCGCGCTCACACTCTCCCCGTCTCTCGCGCTCACACTCTCCCGGTCTCTCGCGCTCACACTCTCCCGGTCTCTCTCGCTCACACTCTCCCCGTCTCTCTCTCGCTCACACTCTCCCTGTCTCTCTCGCGCTCACACTCTCCCCGTCTCTCGCGCTCACACTCTCCCCGTCTCTCTCTCGTGCTCACACTCTCCCCGTCTCTCTCGCGCTCACACTCTCCCCGTCTCTCGCGCTCACACTCTCCCCGTCTCTCGCGCTCACACTCTCCCCGTCTCTCGCGCTCACACTCTCCCCGTCTCTCGTGCTCACACTCTCCCCGTCTCTCTCTCGCTCACACTCTCCCCGTCTCTCTCGTGCTCACACACTCCCCGTCTCTCTCGCGCCCACACTCTCCCCGTCTCTCTTGCACTCACACTCTCCCCGTCTCTCTCTCGCGCTCACACTCTCCCCGTCTCTCTCGCGCTCACACTCTCCCCGTCTCTCTCTCGCGCTCACACTCTCCCCGTCTCTCTCGCGCTCACAATCTCCCGGTATCTCTCTCGCTCACACTCTCCCCGTCTCTCTCGCACTCACACTCTCCCCGTCTCTCGCACTCACACTCTCCCCGTCTCTCTCTCGCGCTCACACTCTCCCCGTCTCTCTCTCGCGCTCACACTCTCCCCGTCTCTCGCGCTCACACTCTCCCCGTCTCTCTCGCTCACACTCTCCCCGTCTCTCTCGTGCTCACACACTCCCCGTCTCCCTCGCACTCACACACTCCCCGTCTCTCTCGCGCCCACACTCTCCCCGTCTCTCTCACGCTCACACTCTCCCCGTCTCTCTCTCGCGCCCGCTCTCCCCGTCTCTCTCGCGCGCCCGCTCTCCCCATCTCTCTCGCGCCCGCTCTCCCCGTCTCTCTCGCGCCCGCTCTCCCCGTCTCTCTCGCGCCCGCTCTCCCCATCTCTCTCGCGCTCACACTCTCCCCGTCTCTCTCGCGCCCGCTCTCCCCGTCTCTCTCTCGCGCCCGCTCTCCCCGTCTCTCTCGCGCGCCCGCTCTCCCCGTCTCTCTCGCGCCCGCTCTCCCCGTCTCTCTCGCGCCCGCTCTCCCCGTCTCTCTCGCGCCCGCTCTCCCCATCTCTCTCGCGCTCACACTCTCCCCGTCTCTCTCGCGCCCGCTCTCCCCGTCTCTCTCACGCCCACTCTCCCCATCTCTCTCGCGCCCGCTCTCCCCGTCTCTCTCGCGCCCGCTCTCCCCATCTCTCTCGCGCTCACACTCTCCCCGTCTCTCTCACGCCCGCTCTCCCCGTCTCTTTCGCGCCCTCTCTCCCCGTCTCTCTCGCGCCCGCTCTCCCCGTCTCTCTCGCGCCCGCTCTCCCCGTCTCTCTCGCGCCCGCTCTCCCCATCTCTCTCGCGCCCGCTCTCCCCGTCTCTCTCGCGCCCGCTCTCCCCATCTCTCTCGCGCCCGCTCTCCCCGTCTCTCTCGCGCCCGCTCTCCCCGTCTCTCTCGTACCCGCTCTCCCCGTCTCTCTTGCGCCCGCTCTCCCCGTCTCTCTCGCGCCCGCTCTCCCCGTCTCTCTCACGCCCGCTCTCCCCGTCTCTCTCGCGCCCGCTCTCCCCGTCTCTCTCGCGCCCGCTCTCCCCGTCTCTCTCACGCCCGCTCTCCCCGTCTCTCTCGCGCTCACACTCTCCCCGTCCCTCGCGCTCACACTCTCCCCATCCCTCGTGCTCACACACTCCCCGTCTCTCTCGCGCTCACACTCTCCCCGTCTTTCTCGCGCTCACACTCTCCCCGTCTCTCTCTCGTGCTCACACTCTCCCCGTCTCTCTCGCACTCACACTCTCCCTGTCTCCCTCGCGCTCACACTCTCCCCATCTCTCTCGTGCTCACACTCTCCCCGTCCCTCGCGCTCTCACACTCCCCGTCTCTCGCGCTCACACTCTCCCCGTCCCTCGCGCTCACACTCTCCCTGTCTCTCTCGCGCTCACACTCTCCCTGTCTCCCTCGCGCTCACACTCTCCCCGTCTCTCTCGCGCTCACACTCTCCCTGTCTCCCTCACGCTCACACTCTCCCCGTCTCTCTCGCGCTCACACTCTCCGTCTCCCTCGCGCTCACACTCTCCCCGTCTCTCTCGCGCTCACACTCTCCCCGTCCCTCGTGCTCACACTCTCCCCGTCTCTCTTGCGCTCACACTCTCCCCGTCCCTCGCGCTCTCACACTCCCCGTCTCTCGCGCTCACACTCTCCCCGTCCCTCGCGCTCACACTCTCCCCGTCTCTCTCGCGCTCACACTCTCCCCGTCTCTCTCTCTCGTGCTCACACACTCCCCGTCTCTCTCGCGCTCACACTCTCCCCGTCTCTCGCGCTCACACTCTCCCCGTCTCTCTCGCGCTCACACTCTCCCCGTCTCTCTCTCGTGCTCACACTCTCCCCGTCTCTCTCTCGTGCTCACACACTCCCCGTCTCTCTCGCGCTCACACTCTCCCCGTCTCTCGCGCTCACACTCTCCCCGTCTCTCTCGCGCTCACACTCTCCCCGTCTCTCGCACTCACACTCTCCCCGTCTCTCGCGCTCACACTCTCCCCGTCTCTCTCGCTCACACTCTCCCCGTCTCTCTCGTGCTCACACACTCCCCGTCTCCCTCGCACTCACACACTCCCCGTCTCTCTCGCGCCCACACTCTCCCCGTCTCTCTCACGCTCACACTCTCCCCGTCTCTCTCTCGCGCCCGCTCTCCCCGTCTCTCTCGCGCGCCCGCTCTCCCCATCTCTCTCGCGCCCGCTCTCCCCGTCTCTCTCGCGCCCGCTCTCCCCGTCTCTCTCGCGCCCGCTCTCCCCATCTCTCTCGCGCTCACACTCTCCCCGTCTCTCTCGCGCCCGCTCTCCCCGTCTCTCTCTCGCGCCCGCTCTCCCCGTCTCTCTCGCGCGCCCGCTCTCCCCGTCTCTCTCGCGCCCGCTCTCCCGTCTCTCTCGCGCCCGCTCTCCCCGTCTCCCTCGCGCGCGCTCTCCCCGTCTCCCTCGCGCGCTCTCTCTCCCCGTCTCCCTCGTTCTCTCTCCCCGTCTCCCTCGCTCTCTCTCCCCGTCTCCCTCGCTCTCTCTCCCCGTCTCCCTCGCTCTCTCTCCCGTCTCCCTCGCTCTCTCTCCCCGTCTCTCTCGCGCGCTCTCCCCGTCTCCCTCACGCCCGCTCTCCCCGTCTCCCTCGCTCTCTCTCCCCGTCTCCCTCGCGCGCTCTCCCCGTCTCCCTCGCTCTCTCTCCCCGTCTCCCTCGCGCGCTCTCTCTCCCCGTCTCCCTCGCGCGCTCTCTCTCCCCGACGGGGTCCGTGCGGTTTCCTGGTGGGTGCTGAGTTTGACCCGTGGGTTGTGCTGATTGGGACTGTTCCCCTCTCTCTCTAGGGGACAGCGGGAATGCGGACGAGCAGACGGCAGTGGCCATTGCGAGCGTTCAACAAGCAGCCTTCAGCGATCACAACATCCAGTACCAGTTTCGAACAGAGAATAACGGGGGACAGGTAA